>NW_019154121.1:27175865-27265591 GCF_002288905.1 Enhydra lutris kenyoni
TCCCCCAGCAACCCTCAGTTTGTTTTGTGAGATTAAGAGTCACTTATGGTTTGTCTCCCTCCCAATACCACCTTGTTTCATTTACTCTTCTCCTACTCCCTTAACCCCCCATGTTGCATCTCCTCTCCCTCATATCAGGGAGATCATATGATAGTTGTCTTTCTCCGATTGACTTATTTCGCTAACCATGATACCCTCTAGTTCCATCCACGTCGTCACAAATGGCAAGATATATTTACGTATTTGACAGAGAGAGAGATCACAAGTAGGCAGAGAGGCAGGCAGAGAGAGAGGGGGAAGCAGGCTCCCCACTGAGCAGAGAGCCCAATGCAGGGCTCGATCCCAGGACCCTGAGACCATGACCCGAGCCAAAGGCAGAGCTTTAACCCACTGAGCCACCCCCGAGGACAGTCAATTTTTAAAAAGAACCCCAAACTTCTGAGTTTATTATCTCCCCAAATACATGACAAAACAGGTACTAGTTATCTTTTGAGATGTAACAGACAACCCTAAAACTCAGTGCCTTAAGAGAGTAATGGTAATTTATTATCTGTGATGCACTGAACTGTGTCCCCCCCCACTGCCCCACCTCCAAATTCATAGGCTGAAGCCCTTGACCCCCAGTGTGACTGTGTTAGGGGACACGACCTTTAAGGAAGTGACCAAGGTTATGTGAGGTGATAGGGTGGGGCCCTAATCCAATAGGACTGGTGTCCTCAGAAGAGGAGGAAGAGACCCCAGGGATTTGTGTGCACAGAGGAAAGACCACATGAGGACACAGTGGGAAGGTGGCATCTGTAGCTAAGGAGGCCTCTGGATCCTGCCAACACCCTGATCCTGGACTTCTGGCTCCCAGAACTATAAGAAATAAGTTTCTTTCTTTTTTTTTTTTATAAATATGTTTTCATATTCATTTATGAGGGAGAGAGCATGCAAGCACAAGCAGGAAGCACCGTAGAGGAGAGGGAGAAGCAGACTCCTCGCTGAGCAGGGAGCCCCATGTGGGGCTCGATCCCAGGACCCCAAGATCATGACCTGAGCCGAAGACAGACGCTTAATCGACTGAGGCACCAAGGGCCCTGAGAAATGAATTTCTGTTAAGACCCCTAGTCTGTGACATTTTGTTAGAGTAGCTGCAGCAGAATAATACATTATTTCTTATGGCTTCTGTGGGTCAGGAATTCATGAGCCGTTCAGACGGGTGCTCCTGGGTCTCTGGTATTGGCTGGGGCTACAGTATCATTTGAAGACTAGGCTGGGGCTGGGATTCAGCTCCGTGCTGGCTCACTCCCACAGCCGGGGAATTGGTGACAGTGTTGGTTGGGGCCTTAGTTCCTCTCACCCTGGGCCTAATAAAACCTTTTTCATGCATCCCCAACCAACCATCCTGAACCCTTTTCTTCAGTTTAGTTATATTTTAAGTACATCATAAGAAGGAATATCATACCCCTTATTTTCACCTGTCAGAATTTGGGGATCATAAATTGAAAGAATAAAGTAGAGACTGTAAATAGGTCTGTGGTTAGAGGTTGTGATGTACCACTCAGATCCCCTTTCGGAAGTGAAGGATTCCTCCAACCCCCCGCCCAGCTATTGAGACTCTGCCAAGTGATGGACTCAACTATTAGCCAGCACTGCCCTTGGCTGAGGAGAGTTGGCTTGGCCACGGTGAACGCCCTTCCAGGAGAGCTGCCATCGTAATGACTGGTTGATGCCAGGGTAGAAGGGCCTGGCTTCCTTCGCTCCAACTTGGGACAAGTCTGGGGAGCCGCCCCAGTTTTAGTGCTCCCTGGGGGTTGGCAGAGGACCCGGTCGAGACAGCGCTGCCTGGCGGCTTCTCCCTCAGGCCCGCCTCCCTCCTTCCTTTCTCCCTCAGGCCTGACCCTCAGAAGGCTTCCGAATGAACACCCTGCGCGTTCATTTCTGTCTGGAGTCTGCTTCTCAGGGAACACACACGGCAGCAGCCACCTTTTCAGGGAAATATTCTCAAAAGAGTTCAATAAGACTCCTCAGGCAGGGGTAAATGAACCTCTCCTCTCCAGTGTGTGGCGTCCGGCTGTAGGCCCCGCTGTTGAAATCAAGTGATAACGCGTGTGGTAGATCTCAGAACTGGCCCACACCCGTCACCTCCTCCTGCAGCGGGGCTCTCTGCAGGGGGCTTTGTCACTCCAGCTTCATCCTGTTGGCCGAAGCAAGGAGAAAACCCAGTCTGGCTCCAAGGGGAGAGGAAAGAGATTCTACCTCGGGTAAGAGTCAGGGTGCTGGTTCTGAGCCTGGGCCTCAGGAAGACTTGCCCCCGTGCCTTCTGGAATCGTGCCACTGTCATAAGAACTAGTCTGGGACAGCCTCTGCCGGGGGAGGGGAGACCACACAGAGCCGAGGTGAGACATTCCAGCTGAGGCCTCTCGAGGCCGACCCGCCGCCAAGTAACCTGGCAAGCGAGCGCAGACGTGTGAGCGAGCATGGCCAGGACCGGAACGGCCAGCCCGCACGCCAGAGAACCCAGGCCTCAGCCGGAGCCTTGGGGTCCCTGTCACCGGCCCAGGGGCCGCTGCTGGGGGCTCAACCCCACAACCTTCTTCTAGGATTGTCCTTGGGTGACAGGTGCCATCCCAGCGGGAGGTGAATTTCCCTCAGCCCGGGGCACCCCCACACTAATGGCTGCTTGGTGTGAGGGGAGGAAGGCCAGCCTTCTTGCCTCCAGGCAGGGCAAACTCTGGCACAGTTTACACTCCAGAGCTCCCCCGTCGTCAGGCTGAGGCTACGTCTCATCCCAAATCACACGCTCACCTTCCTTCTTTCCTCCCCCTGCACCTACGGGCTTATTCTGAGCACTCTGACTCAGCCAACAGACGTGCAGCCCAAACCCTACCCCAGAGCCCGCTTCTAGGGTCTCTGACCCAAGATGTAGGTCAAGAGCGAAATTCCTAGAAGAGAAAGGGGAGGAGCACGGGAATGACTGTTGTGGAAAGCGAACCAGAAAAGTACTGATCCCTCTGATACCTTCACGTCGAGTCTTGAGCACAACAGATGATTCTTCCCCTGGTCTAGGACAAACATCTCCCACCACCCAAGGACTCTTACCCATTTCCTTGACAAGAGCAGAAGGCAAGGCTTGCCTTCTCCCTTCAGTCTCTTCCTGCTTCCTTCTTACTAACCCTGTCCTGATTAGTGTTGAAACCTGTTCCCATCTATAGGAAGAAACCATCACCTCCACCTAACAGCGACAGCCCCGTCCCTTTCCCTGCAAAGTCAGGATTCTCGAGCAATCTGCTCTAGAGATCCCCACCTCTTTCCTCTCCACCATCCAGCCCACGTTCCATGGCTTCTGCGCTCGACCACAGTATTCCTGCCAAAGCTATCAGGGCCGACCTCAGTCCTTACATCGCAGGCCACCCTGCTGCACCTGACGTCACGGGTCCCTCCCTCTGAATGCGCGAGACACCATGAAACATGTTCCTTTTGCTTCCTTTTGCCACTGTGTTTGCCTGGTTTTCCACCTAATTTCAAGGCAATCCAGAATCCTCTTCCTTCATTTGTGCCCTAAATGTCCGCGTGTTTCTGGCTCTCTTCTCACTACCACATATTTTTCTGGATGATTTCATCTACGATCATGGCATAAATTACCGTTCATATCCTGACAATTTTCAATCTTAATTTGTGGCTCCAGACGCACATACCCAACTGCACTTTGGATACCTCCTCTGGAACGTTCCACAGGCACCTACTACCAGCACCTGAACACACACGTGTGTGGGTGCCTATGCACACCCGCACACCCCACACGGGCTCACACGCACACCCGCACATCCCACACAGGCTCACACACACACACACACACACACACACACACACACACACACACACCCATAACCGGCTCTTCTTCCCTCCCCGTTCCCTAGCCCAGCAAATGCAACTACCATTCATCTAGTTTCCTGAGGCAAAACTTCTGGAATCATCCTTGACTGTTCTCTATCAATCACGGCATCCCAAATTCCTCTCAATTCAACCCTTAAATGCTCTTTACTTCTTCATACTGGTCACTCCGTTCTACCGTCGGCTACCACCAGGCCCAGATAATTTCACACCGTGTCTCGTCTGAGCTCCGGTCCTACTCATATCCAATCTCGTTTCCACACCCATCCAGACAGAGCATCATAAAATGCAAAGCTGGTTATCGCTCTCTACTGGGAAAAAAATGTCTACTTCCTCTGCGACTGGCTCTTCCGCTCAGCCAGACTGGGCTGGCTGTGTTCTCCCATCCTAACCACCCAGGTTTCACCAAACTCCATTAAGGTTATTAACCTGCCTGCGTCCCCCAGAGAGACAAACCCCCTCCTTTGTTCAGCTGGCCATTAGCTATTTTTTAAGCCTTCCCATGCATAGTGCGCCATTAATCGAGTAGTGACGAGGACAAACATGTCTCTTCCTCACACGGTTGTCACCCGCTCGCCCTCTCTGAGCAGTTCCTGACACACAGCAGTTGTGAGTCTTTGCTGAGTAAATAAATGAGTACTTTCGACCAAAGACGAACTAATTACCCTTATCCCCATTCCAATTTTAGAAGAAGACTCACGAGAACACATTTTTTATAAAAGTGAGCTTTGGGCTCAATGTTCACAGAAAGCATCTTTTTGTTCCAAAGGACAGAGACAAATTATATCTAAATATTTTCAAGCTGAAACGATTTCTAGTCTTTAAGAAATCACATTTCTCCGGTGAAGATCGTGTCGGTCGGCAAGTTCATGAAATCAGCCAAGCTCTTGAGGAACTTAGCACATCGCTTACAGACGATCGGCATAGTCTAATGACAAAGAAGTGAACTTTGTATGAAGTTGAAATGACCACCAGCCCTCCAGCAAAGTGGACAGTCCAGCCCCCGATGGCTGCAGAGGCCATGACAGGGGCCCCCGGAACGCCTCGGGTGATAAAGCTGACCGGAGGGGTCAGGCCTGTCTGAGGTTGGGGAGCCCCTGGGGACACTGTCTTCCGATTTTGAAATGTATCCCTGCAGAGTGTAAGTGGGGAACCTCACCCTGATTTCTTGAAGTCTGAACTATATGAACATTGTAGTCCTGTCTGGATCACTTTTTTAAAAAATTGTAGTAAAAAATTATACATAATATAAAATTTACCATTTTAACCGTTTTTAAGTGTATGATTCGGTGATATTGGGTATATTCACGCCGTCACCCTCAACATCTTCAGAACTTTTTCATCTTGCCGAATCAAAACTCTTCCCCCACTGAACGACGACTCCCCAGTTAACCCTGTCCGGCCCCTGCCACGCACCCTTCTATTTTCTGTGTCTATGAATCTGACCACCCTGGTGTCCTCAGACACGTGGGATCACCCGGATTCGTCCTTATACGACTGGCTTATTTCGCTCCATGTAATGTCCCCAGGGACCGTCCACACTGCAGCACGTGTCAGGATGTCCTCCCTTTTTAAGCCCGAGTAAGAGCCCATGTACGGAATGACCACCCCTTGGTCCTCCCCTCAGGACACTTGGAAGGTCCCTGAAATGTCACCGAGATGTCACACTCAGTGTCGGCTGCGTGTGTGGGATCGCAGGCCCTGACCAGGGCCCATGGCATGTCTGTCGCTGAGTGTGGGACACAGCTGAGGACACAGGCACTCTGGCCCCAGAACCGCCTCAGAAATCCCGGAAGGACGCAGGCTTCTGAGTCGTGGGAGGTTTAAACAGCTGAGAACACCACTTCCCAGTCGCCATCGTCAGAGGGAAAACTGACTTTGGACGGACAGCACTCTCTGGATTCTCTGTTCTTTAAACCGGGAAAGGCCAGGAACAAACTTCTGCCATCACGGACAACTGATGTGACCATCACTTCCAGTGATCTAAACCCTGAAGAACGGTTTTCGCTGCAAGTTGGTGTCTCTTCCTAAATGGGCTTATTCTACCAAGTATCACTCATCAATGAGAAGAAGCCAGTATCCTGAGACTTTCACATCTCCCTTGCCCTTGGAAGCCCCTGTGCTGATCACCTCCCTCTTCCGTCGTCCCCGCCGCTTCCAGCCCCCACAGGCTCCTTCTGTCCCAGACGGCCTAGTCCATAGGCTTCTGGGTAGGTCTGTCCCAAGGCTGGAGGGAGGAAGTGGCGGAGACACCAGGATTTTTATCTCCCTCAAAGGGCATCTCTGGCCAGTGGCTGCTTCTCCTCTGTAGCCTCAGCCGGGCAGATGCACGGGGTTCGACTCCCCTCGGATGGACTCTGGAAACCCCGCCGCCTCTCATGGCCCCTCTAGCCCTAGGGGAGTAGTCGCTTCCTGCTTTTGACAATCTGGGTCGCCTCACTGTTCCCTTTTTAGATTCTTTTTTGTTCCATTACCTGTATAACCAAGCCTCTTTTTGAAACGCCCAGGAGAGCCTTTCTAGATCTTCTCTTATTCCCACTCAAGTCATGGCAACTTTTCTTCTCTGGAAGCCTTTCCCTTCACCTCCCCCTCAGTCCAACCCCACCAGTGATGCAAGGCCCAGCTTCCTGGGCGGCCCGCACCAGACCACTGTGCTTCCCTTCCCCACCTCCTCTAGCGCAGACCCCCATCCCCCCACAACCTCCTTTCTGCTTTGACTTAACTCTTCCATCTGAGTGTCACCCTGTTCCCAGTAAGACAGGAAGTCCCAGAAGGCAGAAACAACACTTGCATCTGGTCCCTCAGCACCTCAGACAACACTCTGTGAAGCCTACATCTCATAAAGGAATCGCTGAAGGAATGAGGAGGACAGCGCTGGCGTGTCCCCTGCGTGACAAACATGCCTTCTTGCTCTCCAAAGATAACAACGCTTGTGGTCGAACAGTGTCTGATGGTGAGGTCTTAGCGTCTGAGGCCTGTGACCGAGACCTCGTTTGGCAATAAGGTGTCTGCGGACGTGATTGAGCACAGACGAGGTTGCATGGGAGCAGGCTGGGCCCTGACCTGACACAAGTGCTGTCCTCATAAGAAGAGGACATCGTGGACACACAGATGCAGGCCCACGACCACGTGGGGACAGAGGCAGAGACCGGAGCGAAGCTGCTACAAGCCAAGGATCACCTGGGGTTTCCAGAAGCCAGAAGAGCCAGGGAAGGATCGTCCCCGCTAGAGACTTCGCGGGGAGCACGGTCCTGCCCAAACCAGGACTTCAGACCTCCAGCCTCTGGAGCTATGAGGCAGTAGCTTCTGGGTCTTTTAAGCCCCCCGGTTCACGCCACCTTGTTCCAGCAGCCCCAGGGATCCACCACAGCCACCGGACCCCACAGTCCCAACCACATCGATGGGCTTCAGGGACATGGTTCTCTCGGATCCCAATCCAGAAAAATTCAAATAAAGCTTTTAGTGATGGGCATCTTAAAAGAGGCCAAGGCAAGACACAATTTCTGGTCAGGGTCCAGACGCTACCACTTTCTGTGTAGTTTCCCTTTGCCTTGCGGCGCCCTCAGTGTTTCTTCCTCAGCCCGAGACTCGTGACAAAACACACCCAACGCGTCAAGGGGGCGCAGTGTCGTCTTCTGCGTACCCCCCACCCCCCAATGCCTGGAGGCCTGGGGCCGCAGGACAAGGCCAGACTTACGGTTCTCAGGGAGGCATGGTGTGTCGGCGAGGCCGCTGGAGGCCTGGCGGTGCCCTGGAAGGAGGACGGGCAGTACCTCTGGCCTGTGTCCGGAGGGGAAGACGAGGCGTAGATGCGATTTTCCAGTCGCTCGGGCTCTTGCTTGTAGGACTCGAGAGGAAAGGTGTGCTGCTTGACCACCTGGGTGGGTGTCGACGGAGAGGACGAGAGGCCGGAAGCTGCGGAGGAGACCGGAGAGCGCTGTCAGAAGTCTGGCTGAGGCAGAGGAAGGCCGGGAATGCTCTTCCTCAAATGGCAAGGGTCTGCGTTATTAAATTCTGAATGTCGGGGACAAGTCTGTTGTATCTATATCCGTTCCTGTGTTGCGTCTCCCAAATAGCTGGGTTGAAATCTTAACCCCCAGCACCTGTGAGGATTTGGAAATAAGGTCTTTGCACACGTCATCGAGTTTAAATGAGGTCACATTGGAGTCAGCCTGGCTCTTAACTCAGTGAGACCAGGGTCCTTATAAGGGGAGACATGGACACCTAGACCATCCTCAGAGGAGAAGCCATGTCACACGGAGCAACGCATCTATGGGCCAAGGAGAAAGTCAGAAGCCAGCAGCAGGGAAGGACTTTCCAGGGTCTCAGAGGGAGCACGGCCGGCTGACACCTTGGCCTCAGATCTCTAACCTCTTAAATGGGAGAGAACAAACTTCCCTTGTTTTAGGCCACCCGGCGGGAGGTACTTCATTATGGCAGCTCTAGAAAACTCATCGAGTCAAGCTGTTGGACATTGATTTGTTTACCAAGAGAAGCAGAATCTGGATTTGGGTCTTGTGTCTCACATTGATGGAAAACTAAGTAAACTTTTTGTTTTAAATTTGGAATTTAAAAATTTTAAGCCATGGGACTCAAAGCAAAGACGACAGTACCAAGGGCTACCTACTTGCTATTCGCTGCTCTGACCCAGACAAGGACGCGGCAGCCTACAGAGCGGAGCTGCTCTGTCCCGAATTCCAGCCCCTCTCCCCACAGTCCACTGTCCCTGTGCACGTGTGCTCCCTTCTCTGCTCCCGACTTCGCTCCCCAGAGGAACCTCCTGTTCCTTGGGAGTCGATTCAACCAACCCTTTCTCCTGACTCCCAGCCCTGTGACCCCTTGTGAGAACATCCCACCCCTACTGCAGATCATGGGGTCACCACATGCTATTTAACGCTAAAACCAAATGTGGAAGTTTGTACGTCTCCTGTCCCCCCACAAAATCCCCCATCTGTCTCTGGGGTGGGGGTTCTGGTTGGTCTTTTGGGTCCCCACAGTGGCCGGTGCTGCCCTGGTGAGGGGAAGGTGCCTAGGAGATGCTCAACACCCAACAGGCAAGGTGAGAGAAGGGAGCCCGGAAGGGTGTGAGGCCCAGGCTTCACTGGCATCTTCTCTCCCTCCTGTGCCCCGAGAGTGTGTGGGGGGTGGTACATAATTTCCCTGGTGGGAATTTGGGAAGGAACCAATGAAAGGAGGAGTGTCAGCTCTAGGGAACCCCCTTTCCCATGAAGCCATCCCAAGTGGGAAGCCCTGCTCCAGGCCCTGGGCTGACCTCTGGGAGGCAGGGCTAGTAGAAAGCGGAGAGAGAACACTCGATCACCCATGGTTTTGTGGGTCTCAGAACTTAATATAGCAACGGCCTCCAACAGGAAAGCCCCCAACTCTTTTAGAAACAGAAGTTTTCCCTCAAAAGTCTTGAGAAGCAAAGCCCATTTTGAGGTGGGGCTTGGGGGTGGGGGAGGAAGGAGAGGGAGGCTCCAGAGCAGGAGATCTGGTGGGTTCCAGCTGCTGGGGGAGGGGCGGGGGTGGTCTGGCAGGCAGGGTGACAGAGGAGCTGCCTGGCCCATGTCTGGGCCCGTCCCCAGTGTCACGGCTTCAGTGCTCCCCAGTGATGCCTACAGAACGGTGAGGACTGAGGATGACAACCAAGGCTCAGGGTGGTGTGGCTGGGCCTTTCAGAGGGTTCTGCTGCAGAGCAGAAGAGGGAAGCCCTTGTCCTACTTTGTTTGTGGGGCCCGGCACCCCGTGGGCCTCAGGTCCCCAGGGGTGGGGGCCCGTCCTTCCATGGTTCTCCCAGCGAGAGTCCTCTGCTGGCCCACTAGCCTGGTTCCTCACAGAGTGGCCCAGAACAGGCTAGTTCTCACGTCATAGGTGAAGAGAGAATTTTATGTTCTGTGCTCCCAACGCTCGCCCCGGCCCCGTGGGTGCTTCCTGGGGAAGAGAGCTGGAGACTCAACAGACCAGTGAAACAGAGGTGGGTGGGGGGCATTTGGACTCAAAGTTTGGGCCACTAACCGTGTTCTGACAACCTGTGAGAGCCTCTCAGGCGAAGCCCCTGTGGGGGTCTTGGTTCTCCATGTTAAGGCGGACGTACTCTCCAAACACGGGGACAATCAAACCGGCTCCTCCATCCTGCCTGTCCCTCTACTCCCAGACCCAGTTCGGACTCTGGCTCAAAACACACCCCCAGAGTTGTTTCCAGAAGCCGGGGCAAGTATGGGCTTCCATGGAGGCATTCTGGAAACATCTACCAAAACTACAGACGCACGTGCTCCCTGACCCAGCAACCCGCTTCTGGGGTTTCCTCCCGTAGGTGTAGCTGTGGCGTTGCTAAAGGGCGAGTGTGTGGGGTCGTTCGTTACCTGGTGCTTTTAAAAGCAGACACTGGAGACGCAGATGCTCACTGACAGGGAAGGGCTAACACGGGGACGGGACATCCGCGCAGACGGTCATGGCTTCCTGACGGGCGCAACAGGCTGCCCCGTTCTCCTTACCTCTGAGACTGCGTGGGAAGTGAAAAGGCCAACCCCAGAGCCACCTGTACTGAACGACCCCACACATGGTGTCAGAAAAGGGTCTGTCCGCATGTGCCGACAGTGTCTCAGGAAGGGTGTGGAAGCAGCGCCCGGAGACGGGAAGAGCTGGCAGGGACAACTGTCGTCGTCCGCCCTTTCTTATTTTACAGGTTTCATAGCATGTGATGTATTAGCGACTCAGAAAACCGCTTCCTCCAGCTACTGTTCTGCTTCGGAGCTAGGAGGCTTGCTAACGCCGTGTAGACCCACCTCCTGCCTCTTGCCCTGATCCGAGTGGCCCTCACCAGCTCTGACGAGGTCTGTCTCGATGGAAGCACCCAAGGGCAGGGCCTGGTCTGTCTGTCTGTCTGTCTGTCTCTCTCTCTGAGAGGCTGTCCTGTTTACAACATTCATCAGGGATGAAGCCTGTTGCCGTCGTGTAAGGGACATTCACAGCTGGTGGACCTCCGCACAAGCTCTTTGGGTATACAGTGTTCCTTCCCAAGCGTAAATAATTTAAGAGAATATGACTAAGCAGCTGCTCTCAAACGGCTCATCCTCTGTGGGCCAACCCCACCTGAGTCCTGGAATGGTCCAGACCCACGCTATGGAGCGTAAGAAGGCTGGTGCAGGACACCCACAGCCCTGGACACAAGCTTGCTGAGCTGTCTGGGATGAGGAGAAGATGAGTGGGCTTCCTGTCTGGTGGTGGGGGGGGTGTGACAACTGGCTTCTAGAAGAACAGAATGGTTCTCCATGCCCCCAGGAAATCTCTTCTCAGCAAAGTCTTTCCAAGTTCAGAAGATGCCTCTGTCTTTCCACCTGGCCTTCCTGCCTCCTCTCTGTGCCCTTCCCAGGGTCGGTGGGATGATGGGGGAGGGAACAGGTAAAATGAGGGGGGGATTAGCAGTGTGTGGTTTAAGGTACAGGAGAAGAACCTTCCTAGGGCCAAAATTATGCCCCATCTTTTCACTGATACCTGAACCATCTTTAAGACGAGGTAGAGTCTTGGAAGAGCAACATCTTTTTTTGTGTAATGCCTCACAGTTCACAAAGAGCTGCTACACCTCTTGCCCCATTCGCTCCCTGAAGCCATGCCCTGGGGTGGGGGGGACGGCTTTACTTTCCCTCTTTGTAGGGGGAGAAACCAGTGACCAGAGAAGCTGCTCATCCCGGTCCTTTAGTGAGTAAATGATGGCAGAGGGCACACCTGTAACCTGTGTTCTGCCTCCAAATCCTAAACCCTTTGGCCAGGATCGAACATGGAGCTTGCCAAGAGAAAGATCACAAAGACTTAAAATGACATTTTGGGCGTGCAGAAGTGGGGTTTCACAGGCCTGTGGGCAGGAAAGCTTGGAAAGCACTGGGTGCAGAAGGGAAGTGAGAGGGCAGAGGGGAAGGGGGACGGGAGGGGAGGATGTGCTTGGGGCTCTGTGGGCTTCCTCCCGGGGGGTGGGCTTCATCCCAGGGGGTAGGCTTCCTTGCCAGCCAGCAAGAGCAGAGACGTGCTCAACGCAGAGGAGAATTTTACTCACATTTATGCTGTTTTACTGGGGAAAAGGGGGATATCTTATGAGAAAAAGCAGGGCGGGTAAGAATGACGTTCCTAAGTCTTTTTCTTCTTTTGAGTATCGGTGCTGCAATTCATAAACACAGAGGCGGACGGGGCAGTGCTGCCCCAATCCCCCATTATTGTGAAATAGACCAATTTATTTCCTAATCATGGGGCCAACTGCCAAACTGCAAAGCTTTCAGGAAGACCACGGCCCGCTCAGCCAGCTGCCGGGGGCCAAGGAGGCGCGGGCGTGGAGGAGGGGCATGTTCTGACGGAGCTGCTGAATCCCACCTTTCAGTCTGGTTGGGGAAAGTGGGGCAGAACCAACACCCAGACCCAAACCACCCACAGCCCACGCAGGGAGCATGGGGGGTTAAATGCCTGGAACAGTAACGCAGAAGGAACTCGGGGAAGGGGGTGAGAAACCTCGGTAGAGACATCGGGAAAGAGCTGGGCCTGCACTTTGGAAAACAAAACAAATCTGCCCCCCCACCCCCACCACCCAGGGAAGGCGACTTTCCGAAGGGCCCAGATAAGACTGGGCTGTGGCCATAGTACCCAGAGCAGACAGGTTTCCCCCGTTTTGTTCTTCTGAGAAGGCTTTCCCTCCTCCTTCTGCTCCTTAAGGACTTTGTTTAGGACGCTGTCAGCCTCTGAGTGTGAACAATGCCTTTGACTCTCCCGGGGCAGCAGCCAGGACAAGTGAATAGGCACAGTGAGTGAACAGAAACGGCTCCTGGCAGCCACACAGGACACCAGGCAAGTGGCTCCAGACACCAGGGAGCCGCGAGCTGGTGACTTCACAGGGCCAGGCCGTCCTGGCATGAACTACATCGAGAGAGATGGGGGCGGAGGGAGCACAGGGGTGCCCCTGGAAGGAAGCGAGCAGACATCCACAGAAGGACAGCAGTGTGGCGGGGAAGGTGGAGGCCCGGATTTCAGAAGCCTCAAGTTCTAAGCCAAGTTTTACCGCTAACTGGCCATGGGCTGGCCCTTGAACAAATCAAACCCTTGCTTGATAAAAATAAAGCAGGTAGACCAGATGGCCGTGTGGTGTGCGCATGATCCCCCCTCCCCTGCCCTAAGGCGGCACATGCATACAGTCTGAAATAATAAGAAAAAGGAGAAAATTCATTCTGTTCCTTCTCTTAAACGTCCTTGCTGACCACGGTCTCATGAGAAGAGCAAATACTCAGTTTACACTGGGTGGGAGGTTTGCTTATATGCAGTTTTAAAAACAACTAGTGACTCGTTACAGAGATGAGGGGACTTATCGCTGTTGTTCCTAACTTTGAAGGAATGGTGACGAGGGTCACGGAGGTGAGGGGAGAGTGGCACAGGCAGGGAGAGTCAGGAGACCCTGCTGCTCAGGAACTGTGCCACAAAGAGGGGCACTTAAAGGGTCAGAATGCCCCAGCAACACAGGCAGCACGATTGATGTGTACACACATTGGGTCTGGTGTAGTATGAGAAAACCCATCAGTTTCTCGCTTGCTTAGGCGGGCTTTTCTCCACGAATAAATTCACTGCTTCAATTTTTAACCTTTTGCCTCTTGCCTTCCCTCTGGCCTGGTTACACTCTGCTCCTCCCTGCACTGGCCCCCTTCATTTTTTGCTCTGAATTACCTGAGGTGGGACTTACCCAAGGTGAGAACTACCTGAGGTAAGACCTACCCGAGGTGAGAACTACCTGAGGTGAGAACTACCTGAGGTGGGAACTACCCCAGGTGGAAACTACCTGAGGTGAGACCTACCTGAGGTGGGAGCTACCTGAGGTGAGAACTACCTGAGGTAATACCTACCCAAGGTGAGACCTACCTGAAGTGAGACCTACCCAAGGTAGAAACTACCCAAGGTGAGAACTACCTGAGGTGAGAACTACCTGAGGTGGGAACTACCTGAGGTAAGACCTACCCAAGGTGAGACCTACCTGAAGTGAGACTACCCAAGGTGGGAACTACCTGAGGTGAGAACTACCTGAGGTGGGAACTACCTGAGGTAAGACCTATCTGAGGTGGGAACTACCCTGAGGTGAGAACTACCCAAGGTGGGAACTACCCGAGGTGAGACCTAACCGAGGGGGGAACTACCTGAGGAGGAGACCTCAGGAAGGACAGGAAATTCCTTCCCATCTCTTCTCCCTGCGTTTCCCCCCGAGGAACCTAGGGGAGCTTGGGAGACACCAAAGGCAGTGGTAGATCTGTGTCTAAAGGAATAAGCAGCTTCATTATCTGGAAATGTGGGTCAAAACCCGAGACCCTCATGAATCCTAGGCCTCTAGGTCTAAACCTTGATGGTAGGCTTCCAGATTCTTCTTGGTTTTAAGGAACCAATCATGTCTTGTGGCAGCTGGACTTTCTGGGGGCATGAACTCTACCTGTGGGGTAAAACTAGACTTCTTTGGCCTTAGTGGGCTGGGGTTGCAATGGGTACAAACATAAGCAAACATTCTTATTGGCTAATGAGGGGGGTTTGGCTGACCTTCCCTGGTATGTGTCCAGTCCAGTGATCTGGTCTAAGGCTCTGTGTAGAATATTCCTGAAGCATCCCCATATCTTTATCATTGCACTTTGGACAACTTTCTGCCTTCATGTCCCACGAGAAGGTTTTGCTCAAAACCTTTGGTCTGGGCAGTCCCTGATCTCCAGCTTCACTGAATTAGCCCAACACACTCGGCACAGCTTCTGGGCCACAAGTTGAGATGTTGCCGGACTGAGGTCCTCAAACCCAGCTGGGCATAAGGATCACCTGGGAGCTTGGAGAATACATGTTCCCAGGTCTTAAATATTCTGGTTGAGTGGGTCTGAGGTGGAATCTGGGAATCTGGTTTTTCTAAAGTTCCCCAGGTGGTTTAGTGGCCAGACAGGTTTTGAACCATTAATTGAATGCAGATTTTCCATTCTATAAATAGGAAACTTCTAAAGGAATCTAGGTCCCATTCTACATTGTGGCCATGGAGAACTAAGACCTCGGCCTTCTCTCTCATAGCTCCTTCTTTGAGAAAGTGAATTCCCTTCTTTCTGAGTCCCAAGCCCCCAGCTGGGTCTCTGAGGAAGTCACTCTTCCTATAGTCAACCACAGTCTCACGCAGATGACCCCCAGGTGATGCCCCATCCCTGGTCACCAGGTGTTCACGCAGCCACCGGCCAGCTCGCCCTGGGGCCCTTCTCCTTCTCAGCTGGCTGCTTGGAGCCCTTGCTCCAAATGCTTCAAAATCACTCATCTCCTAAAAGACCCTTTCCTGAGGTCCTTCCCTCCCCACCCTAGCAGGGCCCCTCTCCTAGGGGTAAAGTCTCTGGTCTCTTGTCTCAGGATTGGCCTGGATGTCTTTATCAACCAATGGCCTTGGCTCTGGCCATACTTGAGCTTACTCCCAGTTCATATGTCAGTCTGAGGTAAGGTTTTAGGCTGTAAGTTTTGCTTATAGATCCTAAGAATCTGTTCCATAATCTTTAACAGTTGAAATGATTCAAAGCATGTTGGAGACCATCTAGAGTCATTTTGGAATCAAAGCATTATGGTAATTTGGTGGGTGAAAAATTCTTTCTATTAAAAAAACACAAAAGTTCTTTTAGGACATTTTCCAAGGTTCTTATTTTCCTAGAAGGCATCCAGGAAAAACAAGATTTACAGGGATTTGTATACCCCATAGCATTCTGGACCTAGTTATTAGTTATTAGGCTTAAGCATATCGGTATCTGCAGTGGTAAACTGGAAAAGAAAAAAACAAAGACGGGGATAGAGAAGGAAAGGGGAATTTGGCAGAGGCTGATTCTAGATCAGTCCGCACAGGGTGGTCCCAGCCTCTGGTGTCTGCCCCGGCCTCTGGAAGAACTGTGCCCACTTCACACTCATCCCAAGGTCTGAGTTCTGCTTCATGGACCCAAAATGTCAGCCTAGACACCTGACAAGAGCACATGTGCCTTTTGATGTTGAAGCTAAAAGGCAATCCTCAAGGAAAGGAGGAGAGAAAAAAAAGCCCTCAGTTGCTTTGTAAGAGGGAGAATCTGTCCGAAACAGATTCTGAAAAGCGCCTCGTGGAGGATTTGCCAAAGAAGGGGAAATAACGATGCCTGTCCCTTCTGATGACAATCTTTGTGGAATCACAAAAGCAGCAGGAGTTGATACCGCATAGACGAATTCAGCCGAATGTGCCAGAAGCACGATAGTCCCCACCAAAAGAATCACAGCCGGGGGGAATCGGCGGCGGCAAGTGACCTTAGCAGATAAACATCCCATGACCTCATTTTACAGTGGACGATGTACACACTCATTTTACAGGCCCTCAGAGCAAAGTGTCAGGTCCACAGGCCACACTAGGTCAGAGGCCGGGCCACGCCCAGCAGCGACGTGGCTCTTCAGATCCCGAGTCTGGTGCTAGAAAGATTCCAGACACTGGCTTCCCCACCACGGAGGGTCCGGGAGGAGACCAGCCGCACAGGTGAGAGGAAAGCGCACATGTTCACACAGGAGGCCGGCGGGTGCTTGGTGTCAGAGGTGGGATGGCGGGACACAAAGGTGACTCCTGTGGTCCACACTGCTGAACTCGGCTCTCATCAGCCTGGCCCAGGCTCCCCCTCCCAGGTCCGCCAGCCGCCTCCAGAGCTCCTGTGGGCTGCACAGCAGGGAGTGGGTCGTGGGAAGCCATGACCAGCACATACTGCATTTGGGAGAGGAGGAAATGAGGGGACTCTAGGTTCCTTCCTGGGTCAGTATGACAACTGCCATCTCCTGAGAGAACATAAGGGAAGTACAGTGATTCAGTAAGAGACCCCGGAATTTCATACTCCAACAGGTACCCAGTGGGCAGGGGACAGGCAGTCTGGCATTGGCCACAGTGGGGGCTGGAAGATTTCTGGGCAGGAGCCCCCCCCACCCCGGTGTCCTGCCCTGCTTGGATGTGCTCCCAGGTCAGGACTAGCTTTCTATGGACATTCAGACAAGCCCTTCTAACTTCATTTCTCCAAGATGCCTGCTTGTAACAGTGTCGTTCGGCAAACGGGTCTGGCGAGGCCAGCCTGCCTAGCACACGCAGGCATCACTACGATAGAAGACAGCGGATCTGGTTGGAGGGACACCTGCAATGAACTTGGCTGATATGGGACCACAGGGAGGGTCAAGAACCCCAGGCTCCAAAAGCTTGCCTCTTGGTGAGAGGTCTCCACTGGGAGAGCATCTGCCTGGAATACCCCCGTTCTGACCGGGCCTGCCCCCTGTGCCAGGAACACGGACACACCATTGCTCCCTGTGCTCTGTCTCCAGCACCTCTCAGAACTCCTAGTCAACCACCATCTGCTTATTATTCTAGCTACTGAGGGAACTTCCCCCAGACACTGGGACGGGATTCCGAAGTGTGTTTGGGTCCCAGGGCCCATATAGAATCTGCGGAAACTGATAAAGGAGGCACAAATACACAAAGTATTCTCTTTTAAAAACAACCTCACAGCGGTTCTAACTCCCCAAAGGCCAAGTTTTTTTTCTTTTTTTTCTTTTTTAAAGATTTTATTTATTTGACAGAGAGAAATCACAAGTAGGCAGAGAGGCAGGCAGAGAGAGAGGAGGAAGCAGGCTCCCTGCTGAGCAGAAAGCCCGATGTGGGGCTCGAACCCAGGACCTGGGATCATGACCTGAGCTGAAGGCAGCGGCTTAACCCTGCTGATCCACCCAGGCGCCCCCACAAAGGCCAAGTTTTAAGAATGTGAATTCCAAGGGGTTTCACAACATTTTCGTAGTTCCTTTTCTGAAAGGGTGGCTAGGCTCCCACCATTTCCACTTCTAGCAGCAGTGGTGTTCCCTCTGTGGGACCCTCACGGGGGCTAAAGCTGGGGAGGGAAACCATCAGTATTGAGAACCAAACCAAGAGAAGCAAGTGAGTGCACCTCACCGGGACGCTGGCCCACGGAGTTTCCCGAGTGGAGAACTTCCTATACCTTCTGCAGTTTGGGCTACTTGAATCTAATCAGTACCCCTGATTACTAGCCACTGCACTAGTACTAGCCGCTGCAGCAGTACTAGCCACTGCTAGTGATGGGTAACCCTGCGGCTGTCTGATGCCCCACCCTGAGGTTTTCTGGGCTGTTTAACCTGACTCTAGGCGGTGCTCCCAGGCCCCCCGCCTCTATCTACCTTCTGGACTCAAGCCCAGTGACAAGGGGATGTGGGTGATCTAGGAGGCGCTTAGAGCCACTTTCCCCTCCCTGAGATAGGTCTTGGGTGATTTCCAGATGGGCAAGACCCACGATTCTACCAGGCACGAGGGCCTATGGGCCCTAGGAGCACAGCTTCCAAACCTCTTCTCCGGAAGCCATGTTCAGCGAAGCAGGAGGAGGCCCTAGAGGCTGGGTGCTGGGGAGACTGTCTGAGTGGCTCGGGCCTGGCTCTCGCCCTCCTGCTGGGGCTCTGGGCAGGCCAGGCAGTGGCTGGCAGCCGGCTGGGGGCATTCCCTTCCCAGGGTGCCGGCTGCGGCCGGCTGCCACGGGACTCCGACCAGGGCTCTCCTGTGGTCTGTTGACTCAACACATCACCTGACACCGCACACCAGGCCCTCTGGGTGTGAGGTGCCGGTGAGTCCGGACGGGTGTGTGCAAGGCCAGGAAGGCCTCAGGCCGGGCTGGCGTCCAGGCCGCCTCTGCCACAGCACTGGTTTCTATGGTGCTGGTCTGGGCTCTCCACTCTCCTCATTCACCTCACGAAGAAAGGGGCTGTAGGCCCTACTGGTTATCCGGTCCCGGGGAAGAATGGGTAGATTCCCCACAAAGGAGGAAGAGGGGAGCAAGGAGAAGGGAAGCAAGCAGACAGAAGGGAATCAAGCAGCTCATGCTGGAAACACATTTCCTGGCTGTGTCCTTTTACAGGCGATCTAGAACCTTCTGCCCAGGGTTTGCCTCTGCCCTTGACAACAACAACAGCAATCCAGCAATCCTACAGCCGGTCTGGGAGTTGAAGATCAAAGATGATGGCATCAGACCTGAACTTCTCCTTGTGCTTTTAGCAGAGTGTAACGAGCCAACCAGAGGGAACCGGGAAGGTGCTGGCCTTCTGGGGAGCCCAGATGTCCTCACCTTCCAGTGTCTGACTTACATTAAACACCATCATCCAAGCTCGTTTTATGGGTAGAAGAAACCAGCCTCCTCTTCGCATGACATCTGGGTTTGGAAGGTCCCTTGACCCCTTCCAGATGCCTCATCTACTCCATCAGTCTCTCTGGTGACCAAGCCTCCCCTTTCTCCACGTTGTTTTTACCTAAAGGACTGCATTTCCTGTTCATCGTGGCCAAGCTGCTGAAGGCTGGCCTGGATAAAAGTTACCCTACAACTGACGGCAAGGAGGTGCCATCACTGGGAAGGCGAGTGAGGGGAGGAAGGACAGGGACAGAGCTCTAGATTCGGTTGTACCCAGTTAGCACACGCTGTCTCCACTGTTCTTCTCTCTGGTGCTCCCCTCCCTGGGTTTCTAGAGTTGGTGCAGGAGAAATGACATGAGAACGCTGTGCTTCGGGGAGCAGGTTTTCCCCCTTTTACCTCCTGGTTCACTCCACAGCTTCGGTATCTACTTGTTGGCTAAGCCCACGTTTTGTAAAGCTGGCTTCTACAGATCACTGGTTTTTTCTTTCTTTCTTTTGAGAGAGTGAGTACGAGTGGGGGAGGGGCAAAGGGAGAAGGAGAGAGAGAATCTCAAGCAGGCTCCTTGCCCATCGCTGAGGAGCCTGACGTGGGGCTTGATCTCCCAACCCTGAGATCATGACCTGGCCAAAAACAAGAATCGGGACGCTTCACCGACTGAGCCACCCAGGTGCCCTGAGATCAGTGGTTTCTAGAGTTAACTTACCCCTCCTTTTTATGTACCTGACATGTTCCAACATTATAAATTATAGTATGCTGTAGTTACTTCTTTACATACCTTGTCTCCTCTGCTAAGCATGACTGGTAGTGAATTTTATTTACCATCATGCCCTAGCCTTGCACACAAGCCCTACACAGCACACCTGGGTTCAACAAGAATGCCCAAGCAGCATAGACCATGAAAGACCAAACGGGTAAGCTGGGTTTCATTAAAATATATAACTTAAGCCCTTCAAAAGATACTGTTAGGAAAATGAGAAAAGATAAGTGACAGGGAGAAAATATTAGCAAAACATACCTGTTAAAGGATTTGTATCCAGAATATATAAAGAACTCTCAGGAATCAATGACAAGAGAACAAATGGTTCAATAAAGAAAGGGAACAGAAGATTAAAACAGATAGGTCAGCCAAGAACACATACAGATGACAAGTGCGCTGAAAGGTGCCCCGCATCATTGATCATCAGTCATGAGGGATATGAACCTCATGACAAGAACGCGATACCACCACACCCCTAGGAGACTTGCGAAAATTCTCTCTGAAACTGACAATACAAAGTGCTGGTGGAGATATGGAGGAACAGGAACTCTCATACGTTCAGAATGGTGCGGCCAGTTTGGAAAACCATTGGACAGCTGAACATATATTTACAATACAGCCCCACAAAACCACCAGGAAAGGGAGTAAAAACTCAAGTCCATACAAACCAGAATGCAAATGTTTACAGTGGATTTATTCATAGTCGTCCTGAGTTGGGAACAACCCACAAAGTCCTTCAACTGGTGAATGAGTAGACAAGCTGGTGCATCTGAAGAATGGAACATTCCACAGTTACAAAAAGGAACAGACCATTGAGATATGCAGCATCACGGATGAATCTCAAAAGCATTTTGCTAAATAAAAGAAGACTGTACACTAGATTTTACCATTTAAATAGAAATTATAGGGGGAAAAACCAAAATTATACGGAACAGAAAGATTATAGGTTATAAGAATTATAAAGGGGCATGAGTGAATTTTTTGGGTTCCATATCTCGATGGTGGTGGTGACTATACAATTACATATGTTTGTCAAAACTCACAGAACTGTACACTGGAAAACATGAATTTTACTGTATGTAAGCTCTATGTCAGTAAACCTGACTGTAAAAATAAAAGACACCTCTAATACGAGTTTGAGGGTGGCTGTCTATGCAGCTTGGGCTAATGGGGGACCAGGTATCATTTTCCCTGGGTCCTGAAGGAGAGATGGGTAGAGCAGGGCTGTGATGCAGACACAGATGGGGGGCTAGGATGCAGACACGGGTAGGGCAGTGATACAGACATGGATGAGGCTGGGATGCTGACATGGGTGGGGCTGGGATGCAGACCCAGGTAGGGCCGTGATGCAGACACTCTCAGGGGCTGGGATGTAGACCTGGGTGGAACTGGAATACAGACGCGGGTAGGGCTGGGGTCCAGACATGGGGAGGGCCATGATGCACAGACAGGTAGGGCCATGATGCAGACATAGGTGGGCCTGGGAGGCAGACGCGGGTAAGGCTGGGAGGCACACATGTGTAGGGCCGTGATGCACAGATGGGTAGGGCTGGGATGCATCCCGTCAGTGCAACATGGAATGCAACCTTACAGCTGAGGTGGGGCCCTGGCGTGTGACCCAAGACCTGCTCAGTTACAAACAGCAGCTAGAATCCCTCCTCCCTCTGGCCAGAAGACTGTTTTGGGAGACAGTACGCTATGACCACTGCTAAGCAGGGGGAAAGAGTGAGCTCTCGGCATTAGGAGTCCCAGAGCTTGCAGGCCTGTGCCCTTCAGGCCATTGGGAAGGGGAGTAGATGAGGAGTGTTCAAAGGTCAGGCTGGAGGAAGGGAAGAAAGTCCCTGAAGAGTGCACAGAGAGAAGCAGGCCAAAGTGAGGCCGTGGGACAGACTCGGGAGGCAGGGAGGGGGGGGGGGGGGGAGGTCCAGAGCAGCACCGTGGAGTTCGATGCCTGCCTCCCCTCCCAGATTCACCCCTCACCCTGGAAGTCCCGAGGGAGCCCCCACCCCGCAGGCCCAGGAGTTTTCTGCACCAATTGCATCACCACAGGGGCCTTTCCCCATTTTAAAACACTGTGGTAAAATAAGGGTTTTGCTTTATTTTTTAAAAACCTATATGCTAAGTACAGGAATCCAGGAATATCTGAGAAATGTGTTAGTAAAACTTACTGAATAAGTTAATTTGATGGTCAGAATATCTTAGGAAAAATTTTTTAATCATAAAATGCAAAGAATATAACGTTTCCCATCTTCTTTATTCTTAAGCGAACAATTAAGGGGCACAAAGTACATTCACCCCGTTGTGCAGCCATCAGCACCGTCACATCCAGAACTTTTCATCTTCTCAAACTGAAACTCTGACCCCTTTAAACATGCGTCCCCGTCCCCCCTCAACCCTGCACCCACCCTTCTACTTTCTGAGTCTGTGAATCTGACCACTCCAGTGTACTCGTGCACGGGGCCTCACAGAGGATCCGTGCTTCTGTGTCTAACTTATCTCACTCAGCATAATGTCCTCAAGGTTCATCCCTGTCCTAGCCCGTGTCAGGATTTACTCCTTTTCAAGGCTGAATACTGTTCCATTGTATGGCTAGGCACACAGTTCTTTCTCTCTCTCTTTCCTTCCTTCCTTCCCTCCCTCCCTTCTCTTTCTTTAAGATTGATTTATTTATTTTTAGAGAGAGAAAGAGAGGAGGGGGAGGGAGAGAGAGAATCTCAAGAAGACTCGCCCCCCCCACCCGAGTAGGGAGCCCAACATGGGGCTCGATCTCCCAACCCTGAGATCATGACCTGAGCCAAAACCAAGAGGCAGCAGCTTCACCGACCAGGCCCCCCAGGTGCCCCTCACACAGTGCTTTCCTATAAAACTCCCTCCCAGCTTTGCTATTGCTTCATTTCTCTTGAGAGACGGCAAACCCTCCAGTGTGCTACTGCCCTCCCCTTCGGGGGCAGGCTGGCCGTGGCTCCCACAGCCCGGTTTCCGCGTGGCCCCTCAGCTGGGCTGCGAAAGGCCCAGAACGAGGAGTCAGGAGTGCGATGCCCACGCTGCTCCCAAAGATCCCCCGGGGACGCCCCCGTGGTCCTTCCTGGTCAGAATCTCGGTCTAGCTGGGCTGCCCCTTCCCTCTGGGCTCTGCGAGTGTGGGGGATGCTGGGCTGTGGTCACGGGACCCCGCATGGGGGAGTCGGGGAGACGTCAGACATTCCTTCCCTTTCTGCAGCCAAGTTCCCGATGTGCTGCCAGAGGAGCCCAGCCGGGGGCAATGTGACACCTGGGGAGGCTGCCGGCGGTGACATAACTGGAGGGGGGAGGGGTGGGGGTGTGTCCCCGGGCAGGGAGCCGGCAGCTGGGCCCAGTCCGATGACTCGGTGTTGTGTAAATGAAAGCGAGTCACCTGATCGCCCCCGTCTCAGCTGACCCCACTCCCCTGACGTAACCACCCTCTGCTGACCCCACTCCCCTGACGTGACCACCCTCTCACAACGTCGGTCACCCCCCCCCCCCCCGGGTTCTCTTCGGCTGCCTTTGCCCCAGCAAGCCGTTCGAGAAAATCCCTATGGTCTCCCTGGGAGGGTGACGCAAATGCCACAGCGTGGGTTACTGGGACGGGTCCCCGGGGAGGACAAGCCCCTCCCAGCGGGCGCCTGTGACAGGTCATTCCGTGGGTTCACGGAGCTCATGGGGGGCTCGCAGGGGCCTCAGAGGTTCTGCGAGGGAACACAGCCCCTGCCTCCAGGTCCACCGCTAACCAGAGCCACCCCTGTACGTCCTGGGCCTCAGTTTAGCTCGCAGCGAAATGGACAAATGAAAAGTGAACTCCTGAGGGGTGGCTGGGAGACTCAGTCGGGGAAGCTCAGTCCTGATTTCGGTTCAGGGCACGATCTCGGGGTCATGAGATCAAGCTCTGCATCGGGGCTTAAGATTCTCCCTCTCCCTCTGCTCCTCCCCGCTCTCTCTCTCTCTCTCAAAAAAAAAGATGAACTCTTGAGTGGGATACCTCCGCTGGGTCACCAGGCAACTCTGCTCCCGACGTGAGCTAGAAGCCGGTCCCCGTCACAGTGGTCTGCAGCGACGCTGTCAGGCTGGGCGCTTGCTTCCCCTTAGCCCATTGTCAAGGGCAGCCCTGGTCTGCACAGCCTCCCACAGGGCCCACCAGGGGGTTTTAGTCGCAGGGAGAAGCCGTGGACACCGCATCCTCCAGACTGGGGATGGCGAGAACAGTCTGGGGCCATCTGAGCAGGAGGTAGACCCCCTCTGTGCACGTCCCACCCAGCCCTTCCAGGCTCTGAGGGCGCCAGGCCAGGACCGGGGCCCAGTGGGGCCTGCAGGAGTTTCCCGGTGTTTGGCCTCGCGCGCCAGACCTTCCTTCTATTTTGGCCCCCAAATACCTCCTCCCTCCTCCCTCCCTTCCCCTCGCTCTCTACCCTTCAGAGGGCGGCTCTGACCTGCCACGGCTGCAGCTAGTGGTACCATCTCGGACACCATCGTCCTCCTGGGGCCTTCTCACGGCGCGCATGGCCACCTCGGCATAGGGCTCCAGGCCAGCGTGGGACCTCATCATGGATGTGGCGAAGCAGCTGCTCTGATGACTGAGGACAAGTGGGAAAGCGGGGGGCTTCCGGGGACCAAGCCAGGCCTCGGCTGCTGTGGTCATCGGCTCTGCAGGCCCGGGCCTCCCGCCACGCATCACACAGCCCCGAGCACTGTCATCCCTCCCTTGACTCGAATGGCCAAGGAGAAACCACCACCCGCAGTTATGGACGCTTACAGAGGTTCCCCTCAACCTCCCGTCCACTATCAACTTTCAAAAAATGCAGTCTTGGGGCGCCTGGGTGGCTCAGAGGGTTAAAGCCTCTGCCTTCGGCTCGGGTCATGATCCCAGGGTCCTGGGATCGAGCCCCACATCGGGCTCTTTCCTTGGTGGGGAGCCTGCTTCCTCCTCTCTCTCTCTGCCTGCCTCTCTGCCTACTTGTGATCTCTCTGTCCAATAAATAAATAAAATCTTTAAAAAAAAATGCAGTCTTAGGTTTTAAACAGCCCAGTCTGAAAAGTAGTTTCGAGAGCCCCGTGAGGGTGGGTCTGGGGCCAGCCTCCCTGTCCTTTCAAGTCAGAAGCCAGCTGGGAGGACAGGGTGTGAAAGGGAAGCTGAAGGGGCCGGACAGAGGAGCAAGTCCACGGCCGGGCTCGGGCTGGCCGGTTCCTCCGCGGAGCTCTGGAAGGCTCTGTGCGGTGCCATGAGCCGCGGAGCCGGGCAGCTCTCTCTTCTCCAGGCTCCTCTTGGGGCCTGGGGTGGCCACCTGCAGGCTGAACCCCTCCCTCTGGCTCCCTGGCCACGGATTCCAAGAGAGAGAGAGAGAGAGCGCGAGAGAGCGAGAGAGAGAGAGAGAGAGAGAGATGGGCCCTGCCCTCAGGGAGCTGCTGGACAGGAGGCAGGCCGTGAGGCAGGGGTCAGTCTGGGTCGGGGAGTCCAGGAGCTGTGGGAGGTGCGGCCTGTGGGCGGGTGGAGCTGATTCCCAAAGGATGCTTGGGAAGAGCCCGGCGGGAGGATGGCAGCCTGGGGGTCCCAGAGGGGCACATAGGGAACTCCAGGGCCTGAACAAAGTGGGGGTTTGGCTGGGGATGCCCAGGCAGGCCTGTGGAGGGCCTTGACCTCAGGTGGCTTAACTCCAAGACAACAGCTAGGACTGCAAGCGGGAAGGCCGTTGCCCGGGGCCCGCTGTCACGCTTCACGCCAGTGCAGAGTACGGAATGGGCCGAGGGAGCCCCTCTGGAAGGGGCTGCTTCGGCTACCTGTGGAGAAGCGCCAGGACCCTGGAGCCCACATCTAAGAAGATGGATGCAGGAGGGAGGGCCCTGCCGGACGTCGGGGTCAAGGGAGGAGGGAAGCCCCAGGTTTCTGGGACAGCTGGGTGGTCAACGGTGCCGCCATGATGTGCTCCCCAAGGACAGTGACAACACGGCCAGTGAGGACGGGACCGGGGGGGGGGGGAGGCGGGGCCAGGGCAGGTGTGGGGAAGAGAACTGACGGGTCAGAACTGGAGCCATGAAAGGGGCCCCACCCGCCACGTTTGCACCTCTTGACACAGAGGTTTGAGAGGATGGAGAAGGGTGGGTGCAGAGGGCTGAGAGAAACCCACACCAGCTTGTCGCTGAGCCCTTGTCTCTGAGACCACTTTGGAGGGAATCCACAGTCCGAGCAGGAGAATGGGCACCATGAACACTGGCCTCAACCGCTTGCACGCCTGGGAAGAAGAGGGTGCCTGCAGACACCTGGAGCATGGCCCTCCGGCCCCCCGAGGCAGGCCGAGACGCAGCGAGGGTCCCCGTGAAGCCCCCTGCGGGAGGTCCGGGCACGCTCCCATGTATGCGGTTGCCGAGCTTGAACTGGCAGAGTTTCAGCGAGCAAAGGAAATAACCTGTGAGTCAGTAGCCCTTCCAGAAAATTTGGGCAGTGTCCCTAATGCCCCGGGGAAGTGTGAGGTCACCCCATCTCTGGGCTCCACCTGCACACCACGTTGTCTCCTGTCCACAGCCGGGAAAGCTAACCTGTGTCGTAGCAGGTGACTCTTGAGTAACCAAATGAACAATTACACTGAACGCATGGCAGCCATCACTACTCTGGGCGGAGGGAGTGGGGGGGCCCTGGCTGCTGACTCCTGAGGATCCCCTTCGAAGGCCACCCTCCCCGCCCCGGGGGTGAGGCTGCTACTGGCTGAGTCCCAAGAGGCCTTGGGGAGATGCCGCCCGCCTGGCCGGAGGTCTTGGGCCCCTGCTGAGAAAGAGGAGCTGGGGAGACCAGCGGCACCCCAGATTCCCCGGGGCTGGGAGGGGGAAGCCCTTCTCTTCAACCTTTATAAAAAGGAGGCTGGGACAAGGAGGACCCCGTCCTGCTGCCGGTGTTTATTTTTGGTTAAGAAATGGCAATGGGGCCCTTCCGAGGATTTTTGCTTTGAAGAAATCAGTTAATCAGTGAGGCGATGGGTGTTTACTGGGCACCCATCGCAGACTGACACGTTCGGAGGCGTACAAAGAAGGCACGAGCCACGGATCCTGTGCTCGGGGCGATGGAACCGGGCCCAGAGACAGGAAGAAATGTACGAGCCCATTAAGCTGCAAGGAAGCATGTGACCGAGTATGCGTCGGGACTCTCCGGAAAAGGAAGAGGTGTTCACAAGCGCATCCAAGTATCCTAAGATAAGGGCCTGGTACACAGCGGGGCAAAGGGATGTCGGCATGGGGCGGGGGCTGATCTTGGAAGAGGCTGGTCTTTGAGAATGATTCAAATCAAGGAAGTTGGAGGAGAAAGGGTTAGGAAAGGAAGAGGGTGGCGGAAGGGAAAGGGGCTGGTGCCAGATTGTCACGAATTAGTACTCCCAACCCGCAGGGACGGGATTCCACGCCAGCCAATGCTTGGCTGCCTCGAAGAGGAGCCAATCAGTCCCAATGAAATCCCACACTGAGCCCGTGGCTTCTGTCTTCTTATTTAGTAGGAAACAGGCCATTGCATAAATCATTGGGAAATGCTTTCTTCCCCGACAGGGGATATGAGGTGAGTTTTGGCAGCCCTCTCTCTGGCACCAAAATATTTTAAGGTGAATGAATAGGGAAAAAGCAAAGGCCTGCCTCTGTTCTGGGTGCTGGGAGCCCTCGTGGAGCTTGGGTTTCTGCATCCCAGCTACTTGGAGTGTGGTCCAAGGACCAGCCCCCTGGCATCCCTGGGAGCTTGTCAGATACGCAGAACCTAAGGCCCCACCCTGAACGCGCAGAATCCAAATCTGCCTTTAATGAGATCGTCCAGTGACTCATGCAGCTCGGCTCTGGGCCAGCGGTTTTGACTTGACTGAGGAGTGTCATCCCTTGCCGGACTGGTGGGACCACAGTCCCCCGGGCCCCACCCTCAGAGCCTGGGGCTCAGTAGCTGGGGTGGACCCCGGGACTCTACATTTCTGACAAGTTCCTAAGTTCCTGGGTGGCGAGCTGGCTGGACACCCGTGCTCTGAGAGCCTAGTGTTCTAAGGGCTTCCTTGGGTTCTGGGGGAGCTGGGGACACCCCGCCCCCACCTGCAGGGAACACAGGACAGCGGCTTCCCCTGCATGGCCAGGCCATGGTTCCTTACTCTCCACACCCATTCCCTCCATTCAGGGAAAGTCTGGCTCTGTGCCCAGCCTCAGATGGTCCTTAGCTCCTGTCCTGCCCATGTGGAGAGGAAATACCTTTGCGGAACCCAGACCACCTCCCTGGGACCTCCAAGCAGGATCTTCCGGGATCCCCCTGGTGTTCCGGGCTGACAAAGCCACGAAGGATTAGAGGCAGCCTTACTGTGCCAGTGAGGTCACAAAATGCATCTAGGCCCCATCAGAGTCCCCTCCTCCCTCCCAGGCCTCAGGGGCCGCCGCTGGAGAAGCCTCACAGAACCAAGCAGGTGACACCAGCTCGGAGCCGTCACTGGGCTAGGGACGGCTCTAAAGAGAAATGCCGAATGACCCTACTTGTCTCTCCATGGTCTGCCACTGTGCCAACCAGGAGGCCGTCACTAGCTACTTGTGGCTGTTGATACTTAAAATTAAATAAAATAGAAACTTCAGTTCCTCATCACTTTTAAGGATTGAATTATGTCCTCCAAAAGGATGTGTTGAAGTCTTACTGCCCCCCAAAACCTGGGCGTGTAACCTTCTTTGCAAATAGGGTCTTCACAGAGGTAATCAAGTTGAAATCAGGTCATGAGGGTGGCCCTCATCCAAAACGACTGGCATCCTTGTGAGAGGAGGGAAACTGGACATACCTGTGGGGACGGAGGCAGGGGCGGGGCGAGCCCCGAGCCCAGGACTGGCCACAACCCCCGGCGGCGGGAGACGGGCTTGCAACGGATTCTCCCTCAGAGCCCAGAGCAGGAGCCAATCTCCGACACCCTGGTTTCAGACCTCTGGCCTCCAGAACTTTGAGAGAGATTTCTGTTGTTTTAAGTCCTCTGGTTTGTGGTGCTTTGTCCCCAGTGCCTGGGACTAATTCATGTGGGCTCACTGTCCTTATTCCTGCTGTCCCCCCAGAGCCACATCAGCGGCTATCACAGATGGAGGAGATACACTCCCATCTTTGCAGAAGGTTCCGTTGGACAGTGTTGCTCTACGGCACGCCTTTATGAGAAAGAAGCATAGGAGAACAGTTTGGTTTTCAGAAAAGGTCAACGTTTGTGGGGTTGGCCCAATCCATATTGTCCACGTCCTTTGTCCCAGTCCTTCCGAAGGGAGGGGACCGTCATTGTCAAGGGGAAACCAGGGGCTCTTAATGGCTCTCCTCCCTGACATGAGAAAGTAGACCTTGACATTTAGGCCCACCTTTCCTAGATGCTGACCACAGATGGTGAGGGCGGATGGCCACACCGAGCCCGAGAACCCAAGCCCCAGAACAAGCCCGTCCAGCAAGCTCGCTGGTTGTGCTCCCATCGGCCTGCCCGCCTTATCTTTTACGTGGATTTGTCTTCTCTCATCTGCTGATGTGCCTGTTCAACACTCACGTGTTCATAATTTATTCCTTGGGATGGAGACCTTTTAAGCCCAAGAATCCCAAGAGAAAATGTTCTCAGGAGAGTGCGCTGTATCAAATTATTAGATGATAAGACGGTAGCATGAATGGGTGATCACGTGAAGGCCTGGGAGGCACAGCTCCCAGGACAGCGAAGGTGATGGAGGGGGTGGGGTGTTGGATGATGGGAAGGAGGGCGAGGACCAGAGACCCGGGAGGCGCCTGAGTCCATGACTGTAGGAAAGCCCACAAGGCCGACGTGGAACGGCCAACGTGCCTCTACCTGTTCCTACACATCCTCTCACCACTCGCCTCTCCCTAGACCCATTTCCTCTCTTTGGCCAATCCCTTCAGCCCAGCACACGCCACACACACACACACAGAGGACAGGGAAGCCTGGCAGAAGGACATCCACCCGTCCCTGCCCTCCTCCCAGGCTCTCACACTGTCTGTTGCCGAAAAGGGCTCATGTCTCTTTCATGCCATTGGATGGTCTTTGTCTTTCTCATCAGTGAGAGCCAGGGACAAAGAAGAAAGAATTAAGACTGGCCCCTCTCCGCCATATGGAATACTGCTCTGCAAAGAGACTGCAGGTTCTCTAAGCCAGAAGATCTGTCTGCGGAACTCCTCCAGCTGTCCTCCCAGTGTGTTTCCAACTGACTCTACTGATGGATAAATAAGTCTGTGTCGCTAGCCGCCAGTATGTTCTGCGGAGTGGGGCAGCCCTATCCGAGCTCCACCCGAGCTCTGGGGGGTGCTCTTGGGTTTGTAGTATTGATGAGGGGAACTCAGCTCGCCTCCTCCTGCGCCTTCTGGTGGCCTGTGTTTGCAAAAATGTTTTATCGGAGCATTGCGTAAAAGTGCACAGAACAGGAGTGGGCACTTGATGGATGTGCATGGAGTGGACGCAGCTGAGTGACCAGCTCTCCGACGCTGGGAGGACAAGCCTGCTTCCGCCGCCCTCTAACCACCTCCTGACACGGCCACGGGCATGACTCTAATGTCTGGTTTTGCCCGTTCTCATAGGTTCCACAGATGGAACCAAACAGTGTGGACTCCTCCACACCAGGCTTCTCCTGCTCCCACGGTCTATGAGGTTCATTCTAAAGACTTTTTTTTTTTTTTTTTTTTTGACGGAGAGAGAGATCACAAGTAGGCAGAGAGGCAGGCAGAGAGAGAGGAAGGGAAGCAGGCTCCCTGCTGAGCAGATAGCCCGATGTGGGGCTCGATCCCAGGATTCCGGGATCATGACCTGAGCTGAAGGCAGAGGCTTTAACCCACTCAGCCACCCAGGCGCCCCTATGAGGTTCATTCTATTTGCTGCCCGTCGCTGACCGCTTATTAACACGACCGCAGAACATTCCGTGGTGTGAACCAACGGCCGCATAGGTCTACCATCTCTGTGGCTGCCCGGCCCCTGGGCGGCTCCTCCATCCTGACTGGCGCCACCAACCAAATGTTCTGACCACACACTCACCAGGGGGCACGCATGCTTTCTTTGGGGGTGATGCTTGCTTTGCTTTGAGCTGGTCATTCAGAGCAAATATGTCATAGGAGAGGGGGGGGCGGCCCCTGTGCTGGCCTGGGTCTAAGGAACCTCATCTGATGGAAGCCACGCCCCCAGCCCCGTCGGGAAGGCATTGACCCCTGTGCACCGGAACCACCAAGGCTTAGGGGCCACACGCCTTCCTGCTCAGGGAGGCACAGCAGGAAGAAGGCTGGGGGACCAGAGTTTGGACCCTTCTGCCCAAGCCCCAAACCTATGATTTAGGGGACACAGCATGTCCCAGAATGCTAGCGTCCAACAGCCCGACCCTGGCAGCCTTGGTCACAGGAAACCGAGAGACCTGAGCTGAGCTAGGTTTCCTGGAGTATCAGGTGCTACCTCCTGTCAGACATGTCCCTAGATGTGCTGGCCAAGTGCCAACCCCATGACTGACGGACAGCAGGCTAATGAGAAATTCTCAGTGTTCCGGCAAAAGGTAAACGCAGTCTGACGGTACTCGCCCCGAACAGAGGCACTGGTATCGGACGTACATGACGAATGTGCCACCATCAGCTGCTTCGGAAACCCCTGGTCTCCGCGTTGGCTGAGGATGTCAGTTTCCTGGCCATTCCTGCCCACAAGAGAAAAGTCCACTTCCTTTTGAGCAACACTGAGAAAACAGGATTAGTGGTTGGGTTCTCTTTTCTCAATCCGACTGTAACACACACACACACACACACACACACACACACACACACACACACACTCTTTTCTCAATCCGACTGTAACACACACACACACACACACACACACAAACACGAATTGGAATTGAACCCTGCCGGGAGAGTTGGTTGGAGACCACTAAGCCCCAAACAGGGAAACCCCAGCCAGCTGAACACAGGGCCAGCAACTGGCCGCCAACACCCATCCCTCCCATGAAGCTGGCCTCGGGACCGTCAGGTACGGTTCCTGCCACAGATGCGCGGAGCGTGTGACACATGCTCCTTGGGGACACAGGCAGAGGAGGGGCTGTGTCTGCCCATGCGGCTACTTGATAAGACTCTGTGAACCACACAACATCGTTCTGTGGCTTTTTGTGCCATGTTGTCATTGGTGAGGCAGGGTCACTCTGCCCAGGAAGGACTCGAGGGCAGGTATCTGGGATGGCTACACTCAGTCGATCTGGAAGGCAGACTTGGAAGCCACATGTCCCTGTCAGGCCAGCTCCTGATATGCTCCCTTATGTAAGCGGACAGCGGATGTGGCCATATCTGGCCAACGGAGTCCCAGTAAGGGAAACAGGGACATATCTCTGAGACAGAAGAGGTGTCAGTGTTCACAAGGACCTGGAGAGAAAATCATTCTCTTTGTCCAAAAGATCAGCTCCCTAAGCTCCTGACTTTACCACCCAAAATTCTAGTGCATTTCCATTCCTCTGCCTAAGGGCGCAGGCTCTGGGATCCCCAGCCAAAGTTAAAGCAAGAGCCACGGATCTGCCTTTCTCCTGCTGGCTTCATGCCCTTGGGAGTCTCAGGGACAGGGCTGGCCTCAAAGTGGCCCTTCTTGGCCAACGACATCTTACCTATTGCCTTTTGACGCGACATAACCACACAGTCCTCAGGATTGGTGTTGTGGAGGGTAGGGCTTCAAGCCTGGGCCCGTATCCCCAGGTCCCACTTCTCAGGGTGCAGAATGACAATCTGCCTCATGTAGCATAAGGCAGGGACGGCAAGCGATGGCATCCTTCCTTGGAGTGAAAGGTCACATACCGACTGCTCATACAGCTGCAGTGTGACCCAGAGAGGCAGACCCTTATCCCGGGTAAAACCAGCCTGAAGGGGTTTGCATTGGGCAAGGGGGGGACCTCTGGCTTCAAACTCACCAGGACTTATCAGAGGCCCCATTTCTCGAAGCTGAGTCAGGCCCTCCCCAGTGCCGATCCCTTGTTTGACAACCCCCCGGGGACATGACCAACAGAGACTACAAACCATCGTGAGTTCCCCAGGTCGCCAGCAGGGTCGGCCAGGGACAGGCTGTGACTCCTCAGTCTCTCTGGCAATCAAGCCCTGGGCCACTGTCCCTACTGTAACCACAGCTAGAACAGCAGGCTTACGAAGCCACGGGGGCCTGACTCAGCAGGAGTCCTTGGGGACCATGTGGCACATTTGCTCTGGCCACAGACTGCCACCTGGGCTCCTGGAACCAGAGCCTCAGCCACAGCATATGAGAAGCAGAAATCCGGAGGGGCCCAGGGGACACCGGAGGGAGCCTGTCTGCAGGACGCCCAGCCATTCACAGTGACAGTGCCAAGTCATAAAAGAAGGCTAATTATAGTCAGTGCTGTCTTTTGTTGCCTGGGAAGGCAGGGGTGCATGGGGAATATTCTAGAAAGATGCCACTGGAATGGAATCCTTGGAGGGTAAATTTCTGTTCTTTCAAAGACTCACTGATGAGAAAGCTAGTTCCCCAGCCCTCTTATGAAGCGGTTCTTCCCTACGAGGCATTATTTGGGGGTGATTTACAAATTACATGTGATCTAACCTCATGATACCCCAGGAGGGAGGCTTTGGGGTCCACGACAGGTGAGGAAATGGAGGCCCAGGGAGATCATGTGACTTGCCCGGGGATGCAGAGCCAGCGGGGGCCAGAGCTGCAGTCGCCCCTGCAGTCTGGCCCCGGAGCGCAGGCTCCCAGCCCCAACAGCGCCCGTCCCTGGGCCTGCAGTGCCAACGGACAAGCCGAGCTTCATGTGTAGATGGACATGACTGGCTAGAAGTGGGGGGCCAGGAGTCGCACCCCTCACTCACTGGGAAGTCAGGCCCCGGCCTGCCCGATCTCTGGCCAGTCGGATTCTCCAAGTGTGCCCCGGCACGAGTCTCCCCAGCCGGGGTGGAGACAGCCAGGCTGGCCCGGGCTCCGATCCACCCCCATCGGCGTCTCCTCCCCGGCCTGCCTGTAGCAGCTGAAGCACTTGGGGCGGCGTCCTTCCCGGGGGTCCCGGGAGCCCCAGTCCAACGGAGCCCTGCGTTCTTGCTGTTTCTGAGGGAGAGACTTGGGGAGGGACCAGAAGTTCTCTACTCATCCCAGAACATTTAGCCCCTGGTCAGAGGGCGAACTTCCACATCTGGGTAACAACCAGGTCATTTCGCTAAGTGCCGTCCCCAGCTTCTCAGAAGCTTCCCAAACTCGGGGTGTCTCTGTCTGGGTTATGCAGATGCTTGCTGCAGGAGAATGGAGGGCAACGTCACCTCCCTTGACCGATGAGCTGAAGACCCTGCTGGGCCAAACCCCTGGGGGGCACAACACGCAGCAGGTGGCGGGGGTGCGGGGGTCATTGCCAAGGCTGGTCCAGGTCCAGAGATCCCTCACACCAACCAGGGAAACATGGAGCACCATCCCGGGCAACTCACCCCACCTCAAGCCTGCCCATCAGCTGCCCCAGGGTCTCCAAAGCTGCTGTCTCGGAGGGGCGGGGGGAGGGGAGTTCAAAGGCCAAGGCGGTCCTCGGGCAGCAACCATCTCTCCCTGGAGGGAGGGCCGGGGGTGCCAAGAAGGTGATCCAGTTCTCTCAGCAAGCCAGCCACTGGTCCCCCCTGCTCCCCGCAGGTCAGCGCTGTGACAGGAGACTGAGGGGGGCCTGGATGGGGTCCCCGCTCCCCCGCAGTGGCAAAAACAGGACGCACAAAGGATCCGGTGCCTGACCTAGAGCCAAGTTCAACAGGGCCAGTCAGTGAGCCGGACCTGGGTCAACAAAACTCCAGAGGGGGCCACCGGGGGGCTCTGCAAAGCAGTGCCTGAAGGCAGAGCTGGTCCAAAGGCACAAGGAGCCCCAGGAGGGAACAGTGTTGACACTTACTAGAAAACTCATCCAAACCCCAAAAGGGTGGGGGATAAGGGTGTGTAGGGACAGTCTCCAGAGTGTCGACCCTGGCAAGGTCCCCCAGATACACTGTCGTAGTGATGTCAGCCACCACCTGTCACAGGGCTGGACCCCAACCCGGGACTGTCCGCCTGCAGAGCCAGCTTGTTTTGGTCCTGAAACTCTCCCCGTGGTCAGCTCCCACTCAATACCACGGAGGAAAAGTATGATGGATGTTATTATTATTATTTCTCCTTTATTAACTGGGCTCTGAGAGGCTGAATTAATGAGCTCAGAATTCTAGGAACTATTGGTGTTGGGGCTCGTCCTCAGCGAAAACTGCTCAACGCAGCATTCTGTTGCTTCTCCATACGCCTATGACCCTCCAAAGGGTCCCCATCCTCCTACGACCCTCCTTCCCACCCTGGAGGGAAGGAGGAAATAGAAAATGGAGAATGTAGGCATCTTCTAAGGAGCATAAGTGGTTAATTCTTTAACCCTCTCTCGTCTTGGCAAGGTGGGGCATCGCAAGGTCAATGTCGTCCTGAGCCAGCAAGGTGATGACCTAGGCCACGGGCATGTGGTGCCCCTGACAGCAGCCTGCATCCCCAGCCCAGAGCAGCTCCGGCGGACCCCCCATTAGTGAGAAAACCTAGGCCACATAGAACGCATTTTCCTCTTTTTACAGCACTGTGCCCCAGCCAATGCTAGCAATGACCACAAGAAGTCCGAAATGTTTGGGCAGCGTGGCCAATTCTACACAGAAACGTGACGGGCCAAGTTCAGGATGGTGGCGGCTTATAACTACACCCACAGGAAGCCCTCAGCAGTGCAGATAATTCAGGTTCGGTGTGGCCGCCTGGACGGCCACGGTGGCCTTGGGCTGCTCCGAGTCAACCAAGCACCCAAGAGGAGAGCTGCCAACGGTGGGTGCGGGTCACGGGGCTCCCAGTGGGCGAGACATGCCCCATCCTGGGGACTCTATGACCACCACATGTTTCAGACGGTCTTTCAGGAGGACAAGCATTTCCACTGGGGCCCCAAAGCGCAGTCCAGAAGCTGAGCCAAGGCCAGGGAATGGAAATTACATGATGTTCTAACCTCAATTTCCTGGTGAGAACAGGCATCCAAGGCCTCTGCCGCCCCCCCCCCAGCTCCACTGTGCAAGTGGGGATAGGACAAGAGGCAACTCCAACTAGATTCTAAATCAAGACTGTTAGTCCTATACCTGCTATCCCCCCAGCCCCGCCTGGGCTTTCCCTCCCAGTCGCACCCCTCCCATCCGTGCTCCTGGCCCTGCCCCGCGTACAGGAGCCTCCTTTGCTCCCGTCACTCACCCATCCCTCTGCAGTTCCCCTCCTTTTTTTTTTTTTTTTTAAATTTTACTTATTTATTTGAAAGAAAGAGTTGGGGGAGGAGCAGAAGGAGAAGAACAAGCAGACCCTGTGCTGATCATGGAGCCTGACATGGGGCTAGATCCCAGGACCCTGAGATCACCACCTGAGACGAAAGCAAGAGTCCATGTTTAACCCACGGAGCCACCCAGGTGCCCCGTCCACCTTCTTCACACGGAAGCCTCACGAGTTTTCCGAGCAGGGGCTGGTTCCTGCAGCCCTCTGCTTGAAGCTCTGTGATGGCCCGATCGCACCTGGATGAAATCTGGGAGTCACGGATAGGGCCTGGCCCCCACTGGCCCTCACTCAGCACACACTCCCGCCACCCGCTTCGATTCCTTTACTCCACTTACCGCGGCCTGACTCAGCACCCCAATAGACATATGGTACCCTGTAACCCCCCATGGCCTCCTTCCACTGGCGATGGGCTCCCCGGGCCAGGGACTTGGCTTTCTGCACCCTGGGGGGTGGGCACAGCAGGATCTCTGAGGGGCCGGGGCGGGGTGGCCCAGGGGCAACTAGTGCCGGCACTTCAGAAAATATTTGCATTCGGATTCAGTGGGTTAATCTGTCTAAACACTCTGCCTATTCATGTCCCCCCAACCAACCTCCCCTCGGCAAAGCCTCTGGGGTGGGCACTACCATTTCCATCGCAGGGACTGTAACACTGAAGCCCAGGAGGGCTGGGCAGCTGCAGGTGTCTATCCGATGTCTGATCAACGTTTGTTGAGTGAATAAATGAACAAGTCACCCATCTCCAGCAACGAGCAAACAGCAGCTGAGGACTGCTTGTTAGGCTGACAGGCGGTTGGGGCTGGGGTGAGATTTTCAGGAGAGTGACCGCCTGGTCTGTGGATTCAAGACCCCAGGTTCTCTTCTGTATTCCAGAAACCCTCAGACCTGAGGACTCTTCCTCACCTGGGCCCCGTGGTAACCCAGTGACTGTGGGATACAGGCCAAGTGTTAGGGGAGCGTCACCAGCTGGGTCTGGTGCCATCACTCCTGGAGCCCCTGCACCCCCATTCGCTGAGGGGGCCCCTGGCTGGCAGCCTTCTTGGGACTCCCTGGTGCTGCCTCGTGGGTGGCAGTCACCACACACCTCCCCCTGCCCCCCAGCGGTGGGGCCATCTCTCAGGTGACGAGGAGCCGGGAGGATCCAGTGTCAGGGTGTGACCGGCCACCTGGGACCCAGCCTTCCTCCCACAGCCTGCCTGTCACGTGGTGTAACAGGACCAGGTGGCTTGTGCCCTCTGCCCTCACACAGTCCCCCCCCCCCGCACCCCCCCTTCCCCGCGCCGCCAGCTCTGCCGAGAAAGGGCGGGGTGGGGGGCTGGCCTGTGCATCCGAGCCCGGGCCTCTGCGCAGGGATCAAACAAGGCGGCCACAGTTGGGTCTCTCTTCTCCCTCCTTGGAACTGACCCTCCTCTCAGGTCCCCCAAAGCTGCAGATGCCAGCCACAGGGACGGCCCTACGAGGTCCTCTGTTCTGGTCTACTGGGAGAGAGAGAGAGTCCCTGTCCCCCGCCGATGAGATGGGACAAACTATCCTTCTCGGCTCTGGTTGCTGACGTCCACTCGCAAATCCCTTGGGGCCAGGGTGCGCGATGCCCGCTGGCCTGCCCAGAGACACTGCGGGGGGCTGCTGTTGTAGGAGGGGGGCCTGGGCGAAAGGAGGTTCCTGTTACCACTGAAGGGGGTCAGTGCTGGGTAAGAGCCACGTGCTTCGTCACCCAGCCCGGTTCCCCAAGGGAAGATGAGACCATCCTGCCCTTCTCCTACCTCAAGGTTTACGCACAGTTCGACAATTCAGAGGAGAAAAAATGTTCCAGTCATGCAAATTCATCCCACTTGCACTTACATTTTCCATCACTCATTTGGGTACAAGATATTTTCAGCAGGCTCCCAGCACCCAAAGCCAATCCTATTTACGGGGCGTCCGGGGTGTTCGGGGAGAGCCGCCAGGCCATGGAGGAGGGGGTGCGAGTGGATGGGGGTGCTCCCTCGGCTCTGTCCACAAACACTCCTCGCCCTGGTGCATCCATCTCCTTTTGGAGGTGAAGCAGTTTCCAGTTTCTCCTTTCTGTGGCCGGATAATTATATCAAGGCAGGATAACAGAGTATGTTAGACACACGGAAGGGAAGACTCAAAGGCAAAAATCCCAGAAGGGCAGTGGGTCAGGGAAAAGAGAATTCGGAGCCTGACATCTTAGAAATCGGATCTGCTGGTGTGTAGATCTGAATGCCCTAAACTACATTCTGGGAATGGAGGAAATTTGGGGTTTATTATCGTTTGCTCTGACTCCCACTCCCCACTCCCACCCCGCGGTGGCCCCCAAGACAGACTTCTTTAATTCCGGGGCCGTGGACATGCCCCTGATTGTCAGCCAGGCTGTTTCTTCACGGACTCGGTGTCTGGAACCTTTTACGTGTGTGTACTGCAGGCTTTTTCACTTTTGCACAGAAAAATGTGAACACATATAAAGGTAGAACAGAATCACGCACCTCCACCTTGCCCTCACCCGGCTCCAGGAACTACAAGTGCACGAACGTAGTTGTGTGAGCGACGTCCCTCCAATGCCCGCCAGGGAATCACTTACAAGTCTTGTTAAAAATCCCTGGGCCCCCTCCCAGACTGAGTACTTGTCAGCTTATGGGGCAGGGCCCAAGAACTGGTACTTTCCCCACACATTCCCCCTAAGGATTCTCATGGACGGGGAGTATGGGGTTCACCCTTGCGGAAGGTGGGACCAATAATGCCCTGTTCTCCTAGCCCCCTCTGTGACTGGGCGTTCATGGCAGGGGCAGGGGGCTGGACGGAGCAGACCCACCTCGTCCAGCCAGGACTGGATCCGGTCATAAACCCTATTGCCGTGTTTGTCACGCATAGAGCTCAACCCATCCCGCACACAGGAGGCCCGTGACAATGACTCACAAAGGCAGATGGGGGACATGGCTCCCATCACGTCACTGTGGAAACCGAGGCTTACACAAACTCAGGCTTTATATGGCTCCATAGAAATTCATTTAGAAAATTATTGGGAATTACTGGTTTGGATTCCTCTAAGGGAAAGTTCCTACAACCCAGAGCTCTTCCAAAAGCATGGAGGTCTGAGGCAGGAAACCAGTTCGAAGATTTAAATATCTACAGGGCGGGTGTGGGGGCGGGTGGGAGCGCACACGGGTCTGGGGGCAGGAGAGCAGGGAGGGACAGCCTCACACCTTAAGCTCCTAGGGAAAGGAGCAGCCACTTGCCCCATAAGAATCTGGGGAAACAAGGGAAGGACAGTGGTTGCCCTTATAAAGTTAAGTTTTGAAAAGCACATAAAAAGAAGACGTAATTAGCCACTGATGAGAGTTACCCCAGAGACTGTGATCACGTGGCACAAGAATTCGGGAACACCCGTAACTCCACTCAAGGTGACCCGGGTCACCTGTAGGGAGGTAGAAATAATATTTTACTCGAATTTAGTAAGCAGAAACTTTCTGGAGAAACTCCAAGCCCAGAGAACGGTGGAAGGATGGTTATCCAAGGGCACGAAAGAAGAAGTTCCAAATGCCTTTCCGCACACGTTCAAGGGAAGGGTGGCCGGGTGCCAGAACATCCGAGATCACACTTGAACTCACTCAGCAGCTCTCGGGCTGGTTCCCCATGTCTCTCGGCAAGGAGGGTGCTGGCGTGGCACCCCGGTCACGCAGCCCGGTCCACATGTGCCCATCACCGGGACCATTGAGATGAGAAAGCCCTAGATCCAGGTGGTTTTAGGAACTGAGGAATAGGTATGTTCTTGGTGTGCTGAAGGGAGTGGGTTTTCGAGCCAACAAAGTGGATGACCCATCCTGAGACCTGGTGACCCACCAAGAAATGTCACCACATGGGAGAGGTCTCTTGGCAGCTTGTCTCAACCGTGCTGGGGCCTCCCTGGAATTTACCGTCCTATGTCAGAAGGGTGTTTGCCCACTCAGCATCTTTTGAATCTTCCCTTACGCCTGGCTTCTAGACGGGGGAGAGGGGGTGTGAAGTGAGGGGAGTCCCTTGAGACTCACTTTTCCGGTCCCTCTGTGGCAATGGCGTGCCGCCAGGAGACCCGGACTTGACCCCTGGACATCCCAAGCCAAACTTCTCGGAAGCAGGTGCAAAGCAGGGTCCCCTGGTTTCCAGAGACGGTTGGCTGGAGAAGTCTGCTCAGGCTGCCATAACAGAGTACAACACACTGGGTGCCTTCAAGAGCAGACATTAATTTTCCCCACAGTTCTCGAGGCCGGAAAGTCCAATGTCAAGGTGCCAGCACGGTCGAGTTCTGGTGAGGTCTGTCTGTCTGTCTTCCTGGCTTGAAGATGGCTGCTTCTCACTGTGTCTCCCACGCTAGAGTCTCCCTCTTCCCCATTTTACAAGGTCACTGATCCTATCGGAGCGGGTCCCCACCCTTGTGACCTCAATTACCTTAATTATCTCCTAAACGCCCTATTTCTGAATGCAGTCACGTTGCAGGTCAGGGCTTTAACATATGAACTAGGGGATGCTGCGTGAATTGGGGGGCGCTGTGCTGACAGGGGTCATCCCAGCATGCCTGGGGTCTGGCTCTCCCAGTACCGCATGGGAGCCCACTGCCCCTGCTCTGGAAGTGACTTTGGGCACTTCTTGGGGATACGCAGCTTGGTTCTTTGCACACTGGGCATTCTCTGAGCTACTCAATGTCCTTTGATAATTTTTCGGAGGGGATCCACTTGAACTAGGTAGAACTAATTTCTGGGCTAATTCGGAACTCGGATGCCCGGCCACACAGGACCGCTCTGCACAGAGTCCCAGGTTGGCTTCTCCGAATTTCCAAAGCGGAGTCACAGGCTCTAGCTCACCAAATGTGAGGGTAGGCCAGCCCCCTCCTCCCTCTCATGGTATCGCTGTATTAGAATCTCCTGGGAAGGGTGCTTTTGGGCTCTAAGTAGCAAAAAATCTAATTCAAACTGGCTTTAACAAAAACATTTGCCTCTGGACAGGGAGTTCAGCGTGGGGCTGTGTGTTTTCTCTGTCTGTCTGGACTTCAGCTCCCTTCACTCCTGGTCACAGAGGGCTGCCAGCAGCTGGGGCGTGTCTGTGCCTGCGTCCCTGGAAGAGGGAAAGAAGAAAGAACACACCCCTCACCTTGGAATGGCAGCCCCCAACCCCAGTGAGCAGCGCTCGGCCTGGGCCTACACTGGTAGCCAGGTCTGTCTGAACTCCGGTTTGCCAGAGAAGCCGGCCATCCTCGGGCCAGTGCCCAGGAGAGCAGCCCAGGAGCTGGGCTGGGCTGGGAGTGGCCTTTCCGTGGATGCAAACAGGCAAGTCCAGCCAGCAGGGAGGACTCCGAGCACGAGACACAGACTGACCGGGGTGACCCCAGAGGTCCCAGCATGTTGCAGGAAAGGCGAGGGCCATCCAGGGGAGCCGGCGAGGTGCAGGGTAGGGGACAGGCCTCCAGTTTCTGGGTGGGGACGATACAGTGCACAGGCCCAAGAGTGACAGTACGGGGAACAAGACAGAATCTCTTCAGCAGAACCCGGATACCAAGTGGAGGCTCGACGGGCGGCAGGAGGCAGACTGGCTTCCAGGGCAGGCTGAAGGGAGGGAGGGGGGCTGGGGGGAGAGCCCAGGGCTGGATGCAGACTGAAGCCCGGGCACGGGGCGGGCAGGGAGGACCGGCGGCAAGAGCCCAAGGGTCGGCACGATTCTGAGAATGTTCTGGCCGGGTGGGTGGGGAGCGGCCCCTGAGTCTCACGTCCTGCAGAAGACCCTTCTCCCCTAGACACAAGGCCACACTGCCCTCTCCTTCGGGCATCAAAACCTGCTCTGGGGAAAGAGCCTATTCTCAGTCTTTTGTACCTTCTCCCTCCCCAGTGGCTCCATTGGCAAGGAGGGCTCTGCTGCAACAAAGGAACGCTAGTCGTTAACCCGCGGGGAGAAAGGAGACTCGCCTCTGTCCCGAAAGCAGCGAGGTTCTGGGGGGACACACAGAGCCAGCAGCCCTGCCTCCACGGGCTTCTGGACCAGCCAGAAACCAGCCTTCCTGCTGTCAACCAACAGATCAACACCAGTCCCCGCTCGGGAGCTGTCCTGTCACCCGGCATGTTCTTATTATGGACAGAGCCACTGGCACACCCGAACTGATAAGACACGGGCCCCACAGGTGGTGTTAAAGGATATGCCTCCCTCCCCAAATGCCTCTGAGTCCTCTGAGCAGCTCCCCACTTCTGAGCCTGTCACTGCAGCCCTGCATCCTCCCTTCCCATCCTCCCTGGGGTCTCTGCTGCAGGCACGGGGAAGCTGGGGAAGCTAGGGACTGCGGGTAGGAGAGGCTCCCACCCTCCCCCGAGGGGAGGTGGAAAGGCTCTGGGCTGGAGTCATGAGTTCCCAAAGCCTTTGGATCCCTTCCTCTAGCGCATCCCATAGCGTCGGCCCCCCTTGGGTCCATGTTTCAGTCAAACAAACCGCAGAGCCCCCACTGGCCCTGGAGCCCTTCTGCACCCTCTCGGCAAGCCCAGGAGCGAGCATCTCCCCTGGGTGAGGCAGCTCAGCCCTGCTCCTGCAGGCAACACGCCCAAGGAAAGAGGGGACTCTCCCACGGACTGTTCTGCTCCGAGGCCCCTGGGTCTGGAAATCTTGCAAGAACCCTTAGAAGGCAGGGCTGGTCCTCACTCACCTGGGATGAATGCCAGGCCTGTCTTCATGTCCCACTACCCTCCCATCTAAAAACTCCTCCCCCAGGCTTCCTGGGCTCTCTCTCCCATTTTTCCTAAGGATCCCCATGGCCCAGGCCACCTCCCCAGACCAGGCCAGTTTCCAAGCCCCCTGCCCATCTCCCAACCCAGAGTCATGATGCCTCTTCCAACCCCAGTGCCTTGCTCTGTGGGATTGGCTAACTGGTGTGGTTTGTAAGGGCTTCAAGAGACACAGAGGCCTGTTGGAAGGGTGGTGGAACAGCAGATGGGGCCAGGATCCAAACGCAGGCCACCTGAGCTGACAGCTGCATCTTTGCAAAGTCGGATGTGGGGAACCTGGGGCTGTTCCCTGTGTCCCTTGGAACACACTGCAGGTGGCCACCCCTCGGGTTCCCACGGGGCCCGATACCCCAGTGATAACTTGGGAGACATCGTGCTCAGGGACATAAGCCAGTCCCAGAGAGACAAAGGCCGCGTGATTCCACTTACATGAGTTACCGCAATAGTGAAATTCACAGACAAGGAAGCTAGAAGCGGGGTCTACAGGGGACAGAGAATGGACATGTTACTGTTTAACGGGGGCAAGAGAAAGTCCTGGGGATGACGGCCCTGCTGCTGGCACAGCAGTGTGAACGTATTAAGGCCACAGAAACGTACACTTAAAAATAGACAAACGGTCAATTTCACGGTTACGTGTTTTTTATCCTAATGCAAAAAAAAAAAAAAAAAGCCAAAACAAAACAAAACAAAAATAAGGAGTGGCATGTCACACAGAGCCGCCACGGGTGGCTCGCGGGGAGTGAGGGCCCCCATGGAGTGGAGAGGGTACTCCCTGGGAAGGTCCAAATCCAAGGAGCCCAGGGCCCCCCAGGCCCCGCCCCTTGCCTGGGCCCAGAGGGCTCACTTCTGGGACCTGTGGCTCCAACCAGTCCCCCTTTCAAGCTTACTTCTTGCCGTTACCCACATCTGTGCTCTGTTCTGCCTGAATCTCAGAGCCAGGACCTTGAGGAGGTCTCGGAAAATCCCCCACCCGATGTTTAAAAACTCACCCTTGGCTGGAATACCCCTTGTGGTGACGACGAACACTGCAGAGCGCCTACTGTGTGCAGGCAAGGTGCTCAAGTGCAGAGCACCTACTGTGTGCAGGCAGGGTGGTCACCATTCGGGGGCCGCCAACCCCACCCCTACCCCGTCCGGGTGGGCGCCCCCTTCCTGAGGCTGCTGCCCCAGAACGCTGTCCTCCTTAGGGGCCCCCAGAGATACTGGGGTGCTGTGGAGGCTTGGGATCATGGGGAAATTTTTCTGGCTTTTGAACGCTTTGACGTTTTATTTGAGGTCTTAGATTTTTAAAACGTAGTAAACCGCACTTTAAAAAATATACGTAGGTCGGGCACCTGGGTGGCTCAGTGGGTTAAGCCTCTGCCTTCGGCTCGGGTTGTGGTCTCAGGGTCCTGGGATTGAGTCCCGCATCGGGCTCTCCGCTCAGCAAGGAGCCTGCTTCTCCCCCTCTCTCTGCCTGGCTCTCTGCTTACTTGTGGTCTCTGTTTGTCAAATAAATAAATAAAATCTTTAAAAAAAAAATACATGTAGGGGTGCCTGGGTGGCTCAGTGGGTTAAAGCCTCTGCCTTCGGCTCAGGTCATGATCCCAGGGTCCTGGGATCGAGCCCTCCATCGGGCTCTCTGCTCAACAGGGAGCCTGCTTCCCCCCTCTCTCTCTGCCTGCCTCTCTGCCTACTTGTGGTCTCTGTCTGTCAAATAAATAAATAAAATCTTAAAAAAAAATACATGTATTTTCACGGTGGGGGTGGTGGATATTTCTTTCCTGTGAAGTTGAGTTCGATTTCCCTCCAGGATGAGAACAAGGTAACCCCGCTTCGTTAGGACACACCTTCAAATCTTCGAAGGCCGTTTCCACCCCACCTTAAACTCACTCCCGTCTGGACCAACCATATCTCCAAGTCTTTCAACTCCTTTTCATATGACAGGATTTTCAGGTCTCATATCACGGTGAAAATTAAGTCCCTGACCTTGAAAAATGTTTACAAGCCCATAGAAGAATTACAATTTAAGATTAAGAAATGGAATAAGGCCCACCTGGAATGACTGTTTATAATTCGGTATTAACTCCTGTGGTTGGGAAAGGAGAAGATAGAGGAGGTCCAAGCAGGGGAAGCTTCCGTGCCTCTGGGAGCCCGAGAATGTCTGCAGGCAACTGGCCATCCCCCTCCAGGCCTTTCTGCTTTTAGGTGGGCGGCTTAGAGGCCCAAACAGCTACATCGCCACACCTCGAAATCTGTCTGGGGACTTGTGTCAGAGGGGACCCGGCCCTCCCCCACTTTGATTTTCTTTGATTTTTCTATCCTAGGGATGAGGTGATCTATTTTTAGTGTAGAGGCTGCTGTAAGTGAGAAGTTGCCATAGCGACAGCTGGTGGTTACAGACCAGGTCCTGCTACAGTTCCCAGTCATAAATAAATCCCCAATGCCGAGCCCCAGGCAGCACGCAGCCTCAGACACGGGAGCTCGTCCCGGATCCCCCGGGGACCCCGCCTGCTATGCCGCACGGCTGCCGTGAATAGGCTGAGCCTGAGTCCTCGCCAGTGGGGAAGCCGACCGGGACATGGGATGCTGGGCACAGCCTTCCACCACCTCCCCGGGGCCTGATGCTACCCCTCAGTCTCCAGGTGAGGAAAAACCCCTGTGTGCGCCAGAAGACGGGCAGGGCACCAGGTGAGGAAGTGTGGAAAAATGCAGCCCCAGCCTCTGCTTAGAGACCAGCCCGGGGGGTGGGCCACACGCACAGCTGACTCCGAGCCATTGGCCAAGGCTGCCCCTGTATGCGGGGCGGGAGGGGGGTGCCGCGACCAGCAGCCGTCACCCACCTCCACCCGAGGCAGGCAAACGTGCGAGAACATTCACAGCAGCCCTCCGCCAGAGTCCCAGCGGGGAACTGCCATGCCAACGCGGGCCGGTGGACCGAGGAGCTGCGGTGCACGCAGGGGACGCGATAGCCAGTGAGGGCACACGGCAGCGACAGCCTCAGTGGGGCGCCACCTCACACCGGGCGAGGGGCCGGGGCCGGGTGGAAAAGAAATCTCTTGCGGACGCAGCACAGAAAGTTCAGCACAGACCATGCTGATCATGGGGAAAGGGGGAAGTGCTCGGAGGGGGTGCGGGGGAGGCTTCTGGGGCGCTCTCGGGACGCTCTGTTCCTTGATCTGCTCGTCGGTCACACGCGTGCGATCAAACTGCACATTTACCGCCTCTGATTTGTACCTATTTCTGTATGTTTCCACTTTCGTCACATCTGCATTAACAAGGTTTTAGAAGCTACAATTGCGTTGTTAATTAGTCTCAACAACGTCATGCCCGAGGTAGGTCTGTTCATGGGTGCTGGGACCCTCCGGGATGAGTGGACCCGAGCCCCATGTGGTTCCAGCAAGTCCAGGGGCAGAAGTGCCAGACCCGGGCATAAGGACGGGGTGACTCTGGGTGACCTACCACCAGCATGGAAGCCCTGCCGTGGGGTCCTCTGGGAGAAGGGAGGCTGGTGTCACAGCAGACCCCTGGGAAGCGGGACCTTGAACGGGCTTTGGTAGGCAACGGCCATCACCCCCAGGCTGGGTGCACCTTGAGGGTTCCCGGCCCACAGGCGCGAGACTGAAGACACAGCGCTTCGCTCCTGGGCGCCTTCTGGGCATCTGCTCAGGCAGGGCCACCGCCACTCAGAAGTGATCCCGAGGCCACAGCCACTTCTGTTTCTCCTCTGATCAGCTGTGGCTGTACAGTGACCAGGCTGAGTCACCCAGGAATGAGCAACAGGGAGGACAGGGCACTTCTGACTCAACATCCCCCATGACTCACGGACCGCCTGGGGTAGCAGCCGGAGTGTGGGTGAAGAATGTGGCAGAGAAAGGGGAGGCTTTGTGTGTCACTGCAGCAGAGGGGAGGGACACTGGTGGCCCACCTTGCAGGCATTCAGTAGAGGGAAGCCCTGTAGAAAGGGTGCCCAGGGTCTTGGGGCCCAGGCTGCCTACAGAGGGCGGAGACACTCATCTCCTTTGATAGGTTGCTGCATGTGACTGACATACCTCTTGGCCACTCTGGTTTTGGTTCTCCCATCTGTAAAATGGGAACACCCCTGCACCACGGCCGCCAGCGGCCTTAACAGAGCCATTGAACATAAAACACTGTAGAGCCGGGCAACAGGGCTGCCCACAAGCAAGTGGCAGGAGGTGCAAGGCAGGGGCTGCCCCGGGGCTGGAAACACCTGCAGCCCCTCCCCACAGGGGGCAAGGCTGAGGGAAGCTGGTTCTGAAGCCCAGGGAGGGAGCTCTTCCTGCTGCACCAGCCCCGGCTCTTCCCCCCAGGCCCTCTCCTAGTCCCGTCCCTGGCTGACACCCCTTCCGGGAGCCCCAGCCTGGCATCTTTGGTTCTGGGCACCCTGGCCCCATTTTCGCTTTCTGGATTTTTCTTTGATTGCCCCTCCCCCCACCCCCGTGTCTCCACCAGTCCAGCCTCACCTCCTGGGTCCAGTGCAGACAGAGCCCAGATCCACCCGAGCCCCAGAGCATGGGGCACCAGTGCCCATCCGGGGGCTTCCTCTGCAGGCAGGGGTCCCCCAGCCAGACTGCTGGCAGGCATGAGCCGCGTCTCACCCGCTCGCCACATTTTCAGCACCAGGCTAATACACACACGTGATACGTACATTCGTCAGGCGGATTAACTAGCGGTTTCTGGTTTCTCTAGTGATGTACGGCCAGAAACACATCATAAAAGAAATGTGTCCAAACCTGGTTCGTGCAGAGTCCAGACCGCGCAGCCTACTTCCAGGCTCACTGCGTGGCCCAACACCTGGTCTGCAACTGATCAGCACACCTGCAGTTGAACCATCAAGCCCATCTCTCCCTGCGGTGCAATCTTCCCGAACTAAGTCCTATTTTAAATCCACAAAAAGGGATACAGTAATTTCAAGAAAACAACCGATTTGTATAAAGCGTTAACAGGTCTCATATTTTTTTAATGTAAATTTAGATGATCAGAGTTTTCCTAGAATGAGTCCACTGCCATAGAGTGAACACACAGCTCTAGGGAACACGGAGCTGGACCAAGGTCAACGTCAGGGCCTCAGACACAGGGTCCTCATTGCCGCCTGGGCCTCCCCACCCACTTCACCTCAGTGTCCTCAGTTTAAAGGAGCCACACCACCACGTGGGGAGAGGCTCACAAATCCCCTGCGTGGTCCTCAGGTCATTATGGGCTGCCCCGTGTGCATCAAGTTCCATGTTCAACTCTATCATGAGGATTCAGTTTGTTCTCAGTCCACAGAAAAATCCAAAATCACAGTGGTTTCGGCAAGGGAGAGGTTTATTCTCCTTTCACACAAGGGATGCCTGACAGGTAAGCAGTCCAGAGCTCTCTGGTAACCCAGACTCCTGTCTCTAGATCCCACTGTCCTGAGTGTGTACCTTCATCCTCAGCAGTCACCTTAGGGTCCAAGATGGCTGCTAGAGCTCCGGTCATCACAGCTGCATTCAAGGTATGGGGAAGGAAGAAGGATCCATGGGAACCCACCCTTCCCCTCTCCTATGAGTCTCTCTCCTAAGTGTAAACAACACTCCCCTTCATGGCTCACTGAGTAACTTTGTCGCAGGGCCTCGCCAGCCCCTGTACAGGCCACAGAATGAGAACCAGGGTCCTGTTATTGAGGAAGGTGGGTCGTGAACGTGGGCAACAATTGGAGATCTGCCACAAGCAGAGAGACAACAAGACACAGTCACCATACCCGAGGAGTTTGGCGAGTCAGCCTAACCAGACTAACAGAACACTGCGCCCACGGGAGCAGGATGGTGGTGGGTCCTGGAGCGCTTGGGAGAGACTGTGGAAAAGCACCGAGAGGGTGGTGGGCCTGGACGAGGAGGACGAGGAGGGGAGGAGGCGCATCCAGTGAGGGGAAAAATACACTCAGCCCCGTTCTCTGTAGTTTATCTTCTGAGACAACACAGAGCTGGAAGGGACCCCTTTCAGCCACGGGACCCAGAGAAGCGGCTCTTGGGGCCTGCTTGTCTTTTCGATCAGCCTGGAATGACAGCAAACTCCCCAGGGGCCACGGCGATCTGGACACTCGGCACCTGGGACCAACCCAAACAATGCGGGGGTGGATCTGGGCCTGTCGGAGCCACACAGTGGAGACCCCCAGCAGACCCACGGCTTCTTGTTTGGGAGAAAACCTGCTTTTCTAGGGTGGATCCGGGGACCCGCTCTGGCAAGGCCACACTGATCTCAGCAGCAATGCCAGGAGCAGGAGGTCGGGGTCGAACGTGTGCGAGGGCTGCTGTGTGGGGTGGCTGCCACCGAGGATGACCTCCCAGGTGCTGAGACGCCTGTGTCTTAGCTCTGGGCAACCCTGCCAAGGGCCTGTGACACTCCAGTCCTCTCTGCTCCCCTCCCGAACTTCCCCCCTCCACCAGACACCCAGCTGGTGATCTCTGGTAATCTCTGTCCAGAGTGGCCTTCCTCTCCCCATCCCCCACATCAAAGTCAGAACCTTCCTGTCGCTTTCTTTCAGAAATCAGGCCATGGATAGGCGAGGCCCAGACTCCAAGCAAATGGACACAAAGCATCCTTGTCATTTCCCACCAGGCACGTGGGTGTTTTGTGGAATCCCATCCCCAACAACAGGAGAGAAGGCCACACGCCACACTTGTCCACAGATGCTCACATGGAACTTTCGGTGGCCGAAAGACACCCCCTCAGGGACAGAAGATCCTTCACCTTGGTCCGCAGGTGCAAGAGACGGTTCCTTGCAGTAAAAGGGAGAAACACATCCCCAGAGGGAAGTAACTCAAGGGGAGCCAGCCATGGAAGAACCAGGAAGCCAGGGTGTCTGGACACAAGCCCCCCCCCACCCCTGACCCCGACCCTGCACGCTGGAGGCTCAGCTCTCAAGGAAGGCAGAGGGCCACCCGACCGAGCTGAAAACACTCGGAACTGAAAGGTAAGGAAGACTGAGAAGTCTGGGGATGAAATCTCACACGAGCTCCATGTCCTTCTTTTCTGGTGTCTGGGTCCTCACCAACGGGGAAGAGACTGCCCCTCCAGGTCAGCCAATTCTCAGAGAAAGTGCGCCTTTCGTATGCAAACAAGCCAACCCAGAGCCCAGACTCTGAACCCCCTCCCCTGCCCGGTTCTTACACTCAGAAGGCACCATCCTCCTGCCCTAAAGGACCATCACGGGGCCAGGGACCAGCTAGCCCAAGAGCAGCTCGACACCGCGCAGTCTGCCGGAATTGCCCGAATCGGCCGATTCCAAACCTGCCCACCCCGCCGGGCTTTGCCCTTCCCCTGGAAGGGCATGGAAACCCCTGGAAACCCCCATGAAGGCGCCTGACCACCCTCTCCCTTCACCCGCCCGGGCAGCCTTCTGCCTCCTGACGGGCCGGGAACCACCCATCCACGGCAGCGCCCCCTGACGCATCTGTGGCCTCGGCGAACCTGAATAATAATAAAACCTCTGTTTAAAACGCCGTCTCCCCATCATCTGCGCATCTCCCTGCTCCCTTCTCTGCTCTGCGCCAGAAGATTGATCACGAGGCTTCCCAACACACAGGCGCACCGAAACTGTCGACAGCAACGTTCCAGGGAAACATGCATTCAGCCCAACGAACAGAGGCTTTCTCAGAAACCCTCCATGAAGGGGACCGAACTAAAGTGGTTCCCCAAGGTCTTCACTCCCCCGGGTACCGCGCGCAGAGAAAGACAACTGGCACCAAGCCGGATGTCGGGAGCTCAGGCTCCTGTTTTCTGGTCCATCCAGCCTTGCCTCCCAGCACAGCTGAGTTTCTAGGGGGAAGGGGTTCCACGTGATTTGGTTTATAGATACGAAAGCTATAGAGAGAGATGCCTGGGTGGCTCAGTCGGTTAAGCGGCTGCCTTCGGCTCAGGTCATGATCCCAGGGTCCTGGGATCGAGTCCCGCATGGGGCTCCTTGCTCAGCAGGGAACCTGCTTCTCTCTCTGCCTCTGCCTGCTTGTGCTCTCTCTGACGAATAAATAAATAAAAAATAAATAAATAAAATCTTTAAAAAAAGAGAGCTATAGAGAGGCTGAACACAGGTTAAGCTGGGCCCTAGGTGTTGGTGAAATCCCTGGTATTAGCTGATTTGTGTCGTGTCTTTCAGCCAGACGTGGGGTTTGGCTAAGTATTTCAGAATGGCTTCTGAATCCGCCTTGAACCCTCTCCCCCTTCCTTCCCAGCAGTGCTCTTGGGCAGGAGCCCCAAGATGGGGCACCTGTGTCCACTCTCACAGTCAGGGCCCGGGCACAGCTCTGACCTGGGGCCTAACTGGGAGGGGACGCACGCCCTCCGCGGGGCTTACCCCTGCGGCACCAGCACCAGTGCCAAGGGACACCGTGGGCTCAGAAGCCTTCTACGGCCTCAGGGACATCCATGCTGATTGGTCCTTGAGAGCATGACCCTGGATGTTTTTTCCTTCTCAATCATTAGAGACAAATTATTACTGGAGAACAGAATTCATTCTGCTCTTTTGATGTACCAAGCTCTTGATCTGGTCCAGAAGCGGGAGGCCCACACAGTGCCATCAGGTGCCAAGGCCCCTGGGCCCTCAGACCCACCCCGGGTCAGGTCCTTCCAGAGGGCATTCCCAGACAGGTCCCAGACAGGTTCCAGACAGGCCCCGGAGCCATCACTGAGCCACAAGACGCTTCTCCATCACTGTCCAGAGTCGCTGTGTTTAAATCCAGCCCCTTTCCAGAATATTCTGTCTCCCTTATTTCTCTAGGCACACCACCAGCACTGTAGTGTCGTCCTACTCCCTCAGATGTCCGCAGTGCCGGCCTCATCTGTGCAGGGTCAAGTGTCTCTGTTCAGAACAGGGCTCCCCAGAGGCCAGCAGCTCCTAGAACCACACTGCTGAACCACACTCGTGGAACCACACACTTTACATGTTGGGGCCCATGAGCACCCATTTCCCTGTCTCTGTTGTCACTCAACCTGTTGCTAGGACGCTCCTCTCTATCCTACTGCCGCCTGCCCGCCTGCCTGCTGGGTGCGGACCACCTGCCTTGTCGGGCGATCCAGGGAGCCCGCCGAGAGCATGAATCCGGAAGTGCTTAACTGAGATTTTCCCAGGAAGCCCGCATCCGGACCATGTCTTCCACCTGTTGTCCGCCAGGGGCCCGTGTCCAGGGACCGCTGAGCAGTGCTGGTAACAGCTGCACAGGGGAGGGCACTCCCCACCGCCTGGCATCACAAACGAAGGCTCGCTTATCTGCTGAACGGGCCACACACAAAAGACAAACCCTGTGTGGCCACCCTTGCACGAGGTCCCTAGAGACTCCACTCAGAGATGGGAAGTTGAAAGGTGGATGCCAGGCGCCTGGCAGGGTGGGATGGGAGGTGTTGTTTGATGGGTGCGGAGTTTCAGGTGGGGATGACAGAAAGTTCTGGAGATGGATGTGATGATAGTTGCGCAACAGTGTGAACGTACTTACTGCCACTCAGCTGCACACTTCAAAGTGGGGAAGGTGGTAAAGCTTATTTTACCACTATTTCAGACACCAGCTCAGGTGTGAGCCTCCGTGAGGGTGGCGGGTGTCGTGCTCACGGCGGTGCCACAGACACTGGTGGGCCTAGCAGAGCACCGGGCATCACTGAACCTGACAATGGGTGTATGAGGCTGTTCTCCCTGCTTCTCTTTGTATTTGAAAATTTCCACTACAGAGAGGTAAAGACTTATATTTGAACGAGCACCGGTACCTTTCGAGGAAACCACGATCGCATGCAGACTGTGAGGGACAGGCAGGCAGGGAGAGACATCTGGGGGAGGCAGGAAGGGCCACAGACATCACTTTCCAGCCTCGCCCGCTGCTTGAGGCGAAGAGCAGGGGACACCCCCCTCCCCCGCAACCATGCCTGGCTGTGGCCTCAGAGGACAGGAGAGCTGGGACGGGCAGTGTGGGGGAGATGAGTGTATCTGGGCATGAGGAACTCTGGAGTTCTGTGGTTTTATGTTCATCCCGAGGACAGCTAACAGGAAGGGGAGGCTCCCCATGACGCAGAGACCCACCAGAGGTTCTGGTCTTCAGTGTCGCTTAGACCTCTGCGGCATGGGGACAGAGCGCCAGCTTCCCGAAGCACCCCTTGGCGTCCCGTCTCCAGGATGGTCCTTAGAAGGGCCCTCTCAAGGCTTCAGGTGCACACCCCTTTTAACTGCGCCCCTCTAACTGCAGAGGGTGAAAAGTTCCTGTAGCCAGTCCTCTCGTCTGTCTGGTTAGCATGCTCCTTCCTAATCCTCCTTGTACCTTCTTACATTACTGCCGCTCGCTCTTTGTCTACGTCATCTGGACGTCTGTGGACCAGAGAGGCTAGAAAAGTCGAAATCTTCGCTTGTGTATCACACAGAGAATGAAAACCAGAGCCTCTTGCTTCACTTTGCAGGGGAGCTTTGCAGGGGTAGATGCAAGACCCCGAGGCCAAAAGCGATGAGCTTTTCATGACCCCAAACCCTCAAGGGTGTTTTAGCACAAGGCTTGAAGGTTCAAAGTCCCAACGAGAGTCCTGCACTTCCATGCCGTCCAGGCAAACACAAACGGGCTTCGTGACTGTTGATCGGCCGTAGACGGATTCTCCGGGTCGCTCTGGCCGGTCGGGAGGCTACCGAGACAGCTGGGTACAAGTGTGTGCACACCCGTACGTGTGTGCACGTGTGCAATGAAGACGTCTCGGCCCGAGGAACTGCAGAAATGCCAGCCCATGAGACAAAGTGCACCCCATCCCACAGGCTCAGCTCTACCCTCCACCCTCCACTGGAGCAGGGACACGGTGAGTGGCTCCTGGGACCATGGGCACAGCCCCAAGGCGTGAGGAGCCTGTGCCAACTACTTGAGTGCTTGAGTTGGGGGAAACGGGGCACAAGTATGGGACCGACACTGTCCCCACCCACACAGAAGCTTTCTTGGGGGCAGAAGGGACCCCTTCTAAAATTCTTTGCTACAGGAATAACTGTAGGAAGGGGTAGAGTTCAGAAAACAAGAACCCCGAACCAATACCTACTTGACAACCGGGAACAAGGCATCTCATAACCAGTAATTCTGCAGTGAGAGCATGTGATGGGGTCAGAATGGCGGACAGAACGCTCCTTTGGGGCCACATCCCTGTCCCTGAGAAGCCAGGAGATCACAGAACGGGTGACTGGGCTTTAGGGGAGGGATGGCTAAGCTGAGTCTGGGAGGTGGGTGGAGGTTAGCGAGACACAGAGGGAGAGGAAGGCCCAGGGAATACACTGTTTTTTCTTCATTTGGTGTCTCCCCACCCAACACCTGCCATGTGGCCTTGCTCTTGGCTCCTTGCACACGGAGACTCTAAACAAAAAGAAAACCAGGACATACCACAAGCCTGGATGCCTGGGCTCTGGCCACCTTGAGTGGCCTCAGCCTGCTTCCCGAACCCCAGAGGAAGGTTCTGGAGGAAGCCCAGATCTTCCTGACCCTGGTCAGAGCTGGTATTTGCATGTGAGCACTTAGAAAACTTGGTCGACATGCAAATATTATTTTTGATCTCAGAAGTGTAGGAGACATGACGACAGCCAGGTTTTACATGAAGAGGAGAAACCACAGTCCAGCAAATGACGGGCTCTTAATAACGGGCCTCTCCGTCCCCGTCAGCAAAACGCAACTTTCAGTTCAATACTGGGTTCAGATTTAATTCTAAGGTAAACGAGTGTTTATTACCTTATTATTTAAAAAAGAGCCTTCTTTTTAAACCACATATATGAATTAAGTCCAAGGTGTCTGTCATTCCTTCCCCGGGCAAGGAGCAGGCGTCAGGCTCCTATAGGCCTGATTTCCCCGGAGCATCCGATCAGATACTCCTCCTTAGTTCCTTCACGAGGTGGAAAACCCCCCGGTTCCAGAGCTGCTGTGTCCTCTGGCCACCTCTCCAGGGGTACCAGCCTCCCACCGGGGCTGTCAGGGGCCTTCTGGAAGCAGCTGGTTGGATTGGATTAGCAAGTCGTGTAAGCGAGTTTTAGATCTACCTTTTCATTTTCATGTACTGCCCAGAAGTTATGCCAAAGTCATTTCCCTACTATGCACAAGGACTTTTTTGTGTGTGTGTGTGCCACATATCATGTCATACGCTACTCAAGGGACACAATTTAATGCACTGCTCGGCTCCCCCCGCCTCGAGATCTCTGGGACATGTGTGGGGCCCTTTGCTCCATCTCAGAATGGGGTGCTTGGGAACATTCCACGTCAGACAGCAGAGGCCACCAGGAAGTTAAAACGAAGTCTGGCATCTGATTTTGAGTGGGCAGGACTCAGCCAGGCCTCCGGGGGCTGAGAATGCTTTGGAATACTTTGCTACACCAGCCAGCCAGAGGGAGACCCGCCCCCGATCCAGAGGTCCCTGGAAATACTGAATCGCAGACGCTCCCCACATGTCCCGGTCACACTGGTCCCAACCCCTGTGTGTGGAGAGGCGGTGGAAGGTCCCAGAAGCCAGGGAGACCACAAAGCAAACTTCTCTCCCAGGGGACACCAATCAGGCAGGTGCTTTTCCTTCCCACAGGAACCCCTGATCTGTCCAATTCCTCAGCCAGAGGGGCAAAGGGTCCATCCCCTTGGCCCCCAGCACTAGCTCTCTCTCCACACACACACATTTCATCCTTAGCAGCCAAAAAGAGCAGCTCCAGCCCATTCTCTCTCTTTCCCAAACCGCTGGTTTTGCCTAAATGAACGATCATCCAGCTGAGCACTAACCTCTGAGCCAGGTGGGGTGAAACAGGGACAGTCTCAGAATAGCGTCTCGCACTTCACCATAAGCAGGGCCATCCATAAGGAGGCACCTGCCGACCTAGTCCTCTGACTCCTGCCTGGCAATGACAGGTGCACACGGCGACCACCTGGGAGGCTACGCACACACACACATGCACACCGCGGGGTGTCCCTCCGACGGCACAGACTCGCAGGGAACGGGGCCAAGGGCAGCGTCCTACCAAAAAGGCCGTGGGGCTCTGACTGGCGCCTCTCAGTGCTCCGGTTTGGGTCCTTGTGCTTCTTGTTCCCCCTGAGGCTGCCGAAACGCTTCATGAGGAGCCGTGGTCACAGGAGCAGCGACAGGTGACCATACCAAGAGCCGTCAAACCCGTGTCAGCACCAGGTGGCCGGGAACCAGGAGAGGCGCAGCATCAGCCGCAGGTGTGGGGCACGCGGCAGCCTCAGCCACCAAGGGCTTAGAGACCCGGCCCGTGAGTGCAGGTGTCCTGGCCGGGGGCCCTCACCCCCACACAGGGCGGGTCGCTCTCGGGGCCGGCCGCTGCCCTGGGACTCGAGGGCAACCCCACGGCAGTCCTTCCTCCGCGAGAGCGCTCAGCCGTCCTCCCGCCACACGTCCGGCCGCAGCCGTGGGAGCAGCCCCGCTGTCCTTAAGTAGGCAAGGAGCGGCCCGAGCGCAGGCAGAAGCTGCCCGTGAGTTTGTTTATGCAGCTGAGGTCAGCTGCGCGCTCAGACACTCCAGGGCTTTTCCCCCTTAAAATCAGAAAAGACTAAATAGGCAAGCGGAGCCCGGGCCCGCCCGTCATGTGCAGATCTGCAGATGTCTCTTTAAAAAGACTGTAAAAGGAAACCTCCCCGGACAGACAATTCTTGGCACCAATGGGCCAGAGCACATTCCCATTATGACATGACATCACACAACTATTTTGATTCATGTGTTCCAGAGTTCCACGGGGTCAGAAGGCTCCGGCTGCTTCTTGGTGGAAGAGCCCCAGTTCCCTGGGCTGGAGATCACCGAACCCACTTCAGCTCACGCTCCTTCGTGATGAAAGATGCGAGACCACCTGTGAGACGGGGATGGGGGGGCCCCTGGCATTCCCTGGAAGGTTCTTCAGCAAATGCATGACTTGGGCCCCGGGCTTAAGAACCGCAGAATACCAGAGCTTGATTGCTTCTGTTTATTTATCTATTTTATTATTTTATTTATGTATTGGGCTCCATGCCCACCGAGAGGCCAGCATGGGGCTTGAACTCACAACCTTGAAATGAAGACCTGGGCCGAGCTCGAGTCAGACACTTAACCAAATGAGCCACCGAGGTGCCCCCTAGAATGACAGAACTTTTAGACAGAGATTTTAGAAAGGATCTAATCCAACCCCTGTCCATTACAAATGGGGAAGTTGAGGCTCAGAAAGGGGGTGGGACTTGCCCAAGGTCCTGTAGCTAATGGCAGAACCAGGGCTCGAATTCTAATTTCCTTGACTCCTAAGCCAAACCCCGACCTAATAAAACACAACAAAAACCTCATACGTGTTTTGTAACTAATAAACCAAAGTTTAAAAATATGAGATAGAAAAATAACTTTTAAATTAAAAAAATTCTTTTTTCTGATATCTTCACTAGATTAAAGGGGCGTTATAGGATGTGCTACTGACTGGCTTTCTGAGCCTGGAAAGTTATTTCCCATTTCTGGGCCTCAGTTTCCCCTCTGTGTATCAAGACTAGACTTGATCACATTAGGATTTCGTCGACTTCTGGAAGTCTGAACTCTGAACGGCTGTTTCGTGTGCCTTTTCTTTCCTGCTGGGACTGATGGACAGAAGCAGTGATCAAATATTTGTAGCCAGGACGCATGAATGAACAAACAAAATAGTTCTGCTTTGAAGGAATTTGCAGATGACAAGGATAAACTGTAAAGCAATACTAACGGCCTAAGAAAAGCTGTACGGGATCAACGGCAAGGGGCCAGTCTGGACAATGATTGGCATCAGCACGCATGGACAGAGGGCAATTGTATGCCCCCCCGCCCCCCTTGGAAGGGAGCGCTTGAGCTAGCTTTGAGGGTTGAAGGGTCCGGAGGAGAGGAGAGAGGCCAGGCCACCCAGAACAAGTCACAAGACCCACCTGCGGCTGGGTCCCCCAGTATATGAGTGGATCCTCTCTGTTGTTAAATATGGTAGCCCCCACTTACTGGGGTTAAACTGTGAAAAAGACAGCGTAAGTAGGATTTTCCCCTTGAGATTTCTTTTTCTTTCTTTCTTTATTAAGATTTTTATTTATTTGACAGAAAGAGACCACAAGTAGGCAGAGAGGCAGGCAGAGAGAGAGGGGGAAGCAGGCTCCCCGCCGAGCAGAGAGCCTGATGTGGGGCTCCATCCCAGGACCCTGAGATCATGACCTGAGCCGAAGGCAGAGGCTTAACCCACTGAGCCACCCAGGCGCCCCTCTTTTCTTTTTTTTTAAATATCTTATCAATCCAGGTCCTAACAGAAGTTGGAATGTTCTTCTGATTTAAAAATAAAAGAAAACAAAGCAGGAGCACCTGGCTGGCTCAGTCGGTAGAGCATGGGACTCTTGATCTCAGGGTATGAGTTTAAGCCCCACACCGGGCACCGAGATTACTTAAGAAAAGAATCATAAATAAAAATTCACTTAGGAAGGGGCGCCTGGGTGGCTCAGTGGAATGAGCCTCTGCCTTCTGCTCAGGTCATGGTCTCAGGGTCCTGAGATCGAGCCCTGCATTGGGGGGGTGGTCTCTGCTCAGCGGGGAGCCTGCTTCTCCCTCTCTCTCTGCCTGCCTCTCTGCCTACTTGTGATCTCTCTCCATCAAATAAATAAATGAAATCTTTTAAAAAAAATTCACTTAGGAAAATAAAAGCAAAGCAGAACTTGTTTATGAAAAGGCTACTCAACATGTATTTCAGTAACAAAGGGGGCATATTTGATTAGAAGGAAAATGAAAAGTTTTTGTCGAAGCCAATATAATATTCTTTGTACTATGTGATAAAGAAGGTAGCGAGACATGACATTTCAAAGCGTGGCGGCCAAACATGGGCGACTGTAAATTTGTGTGGAAAATAAACAGTGACTGGTGTGCCTGGCGGTTCTGTGCTTTGTTCCGTGGTCACTCACTCATCAAGTAGTTATTAAACCAAATGTATAGGACAGTGGCTGATGGAGATTAGTGCTATGAATAATTCAAAGGCATTCTTGTCCTCTAAGAGCTATACTTTAATTAGTAAAATAATAAATCCTGTTTGTTGGGTGCCTACCCCAAGCCCATTGGAGTGCTGGTCACCCCACAGTTATCATCTTACTGCAATCTTCCCACTGTCCTGTGGGGCAGGCATCAGTAATGCCATTTTATTTAAAGATGAACAATAGGGGCACCTGGGTGGCTCAGCAGGTTAAGCATCTTCCCTTAGCTCAGGTCATGATCCCAGGGTCCTGGGATCAAGCCCCGAGTCTGGCTCCCTGCTCAGTGGGGAGTCTGGCCCTCCCTCCCCCCTGCTCATGCTCTCTCTCTCATAAATAAAATCTTAAAAAAAAAAAAAAAAAGATGAACAACAGAGTCAGAGAGGTAGCTTGGCCAGGATCACACAGCTAACACGTTGGGAGGACACGGACTTGAACCCTCGTTATCTGATTCCGAGATTGACATCTTCACACAGTACCGACATTTGTCAGATACGGGCACAGGAAAATTCACCACAAGCAAGGCAAGAGTCTGGGCAGTGCCCAAAGCTGAATCTTACAGGACGCAGAGGCCTGCGGGGCCTGGGGTGCTTTGGGAAGTTTCTCTATTCTCACTGGGCCTTTCTGATCTTCAGGCTAACGGACTGACAGGAGAAAGAGAGAAGGACCCTGTTTGAAAGTCCAGCCCGCAGCTGGGGCTCTGCACCACCTGACTCGGCCAACGAACTCGCTGTGCTCTGGAAACGCAGAGCCGACCTGCTTGCCTCCCCCACGGATGCGTGCAGGTCCCTGAGCAGAGACCTGCCCTCAGGAAGCCCTGTTGTTCCCTCTGCCTGGCTCAGCTCTGGGCTCCCCACTGTCTGAATTCACTCAGTAGGAGTGTCTGGGGCCTTGGAGAGGGGCAGAGAGAAGACAAGGATTACCCAGATCATTCAGCACCACTGTGCTGTTACTGAGATGGAAATAGAACATTCTGGAAAGAAATGGTCAACTTGGTCTGATTCAGCAAAAAGGATTTGGCCCAGGATAGTTCCTTGTCCTGCAGGATGGAGTCTCAAAAGCTCGAGATGGAAGGTTAAGTGCAGCTTTGTCTGACATGGACACAGACTTCCAAAGAGACCCCACCTACGCCAACCTGTACTTTTGACCTCCCTCGAAATGTTCTTCCCAGGGTCGGTTTTACCCAAGGGCAGAGGAAAAGGTTGTTGGCGACACGTGATTTCAGAAACGGAGGAGCAGTGGTGTCCTGGAAAGTGCGGAACAGGCAGATCTCTGGGAGGCAGCGGGCAGGGGGAGGACGTGGTTGGCCACGTTCCGTGGTGTAAATGCTCCAGCACTGGCCCATCTCAAGGCTCCAATGGGGCATGGACAGACCTGCGAACTCCCTGATAATTTAACAATTGGCTCACTTGCCACTGGGGTCTTCCTGTTCGACTCACACGTGCCTGGAATTCCTTCAACTGGGGACAACGTTTTTTGTTCCACAGTTAGAGACAAACACTGATGCGCTGGCGGAGGGGACACGTTCACACAGCAGGTGAAGCTTCCCAGGACCCTGCCTTCAGCATGTTGACCAAGGAGCTGGGAGAGAGAATCACTCGCTCCCTTCTTCCCTGTTTCCATCAGCTGATGGTCTGGGATGAGCAAGGGCGACACGCCCTCTACGCCGCTGTGATTCAGCCAGCAGGAAGACATTTCGACAGAAGTCTTTCCATACTTGGGGATCTTTTTTAAGAGAAGGATAGGGGAAAAAAGGAACTAGTGGCTCCCAAGATGGAACTGTCCTTTTTTTAAAGAAAAATCTTTTTAAGTTAAAATTTTTTTTTATATATGTATTAGGGTGAGAGAGAGCACAAGAGACAGCAGAGAGCACGGCAGGGGGCAGGGGGCAGAGGGAGAGGGAGAAGTAAGCTCCCTGCCAAGCAGGAAGCCCAATACGGGGCTCGATCCCAGGACCCCGAGATCATGACCTGAGCTGAAGGCAGAGGCTTCACCGACCGAGCCCCCCAGGCACCCCTGGATCTGTCATTTGAAATGTGTCTTTAAAGAATCTGGTCCTTTCTAGGTCATACTTTACAAATCACTTGTTGGGGTCACAGCTGGAAGCCTGGACTAGAACCAGGCCCCTGAGGCAGGAGATACCTTCTGTCCTTGCACTTGTCCCAGGCGGAGGGAACCTGGCTTCCCTGATCACCACGTTGGGGGTTCTACAAGGTTTGGGGAAGGACGGAATACGTTGTTCGCTTTCGTTGTTACTGGAGTCATAGTCTTTTGACAACGAGCTGACACCGGACAACCGACAACCAGAACAAGCAAGAGCGCTGAAGAGCTATGCTCCGCGGAGGCGGGGGGGCCCGAGCTCGCCCCATCGTTCTGCGTGTCCGTGGGCTGCTTCTCCCCCCGGCGACGTCGAACGCTCCCGGCACAGGGACTCTTACCCCAGTGCAGAAGCCGAATCAGCACTTGGTGATGAGTCCTTCGAGGCGGCCGGTGGGCTGGGAGGTGGGCCAGGGAAGAGAAGGTTGTGCTCTGTGCCCCCCTGCCCCGCCGGTCACCTTAGGGGCGGTCACCTGACCCCCACGGCTGCCTCTACTGGAGGCCGGAGAGCCAAGGGAGGCTGTTGCGATGCCCCCACCCCACGCCCTCGGTCAGACGACGGTCGGCACTCCCCCTCAGGCAGCATCCACAGGGTAGGGCTGAGGGCAGGGGCACCGGGACAGTGGGGGATGGGTCCCCTTCCCCTGATGCTTGTGTTTTCCCTGGCGGACTGGTCTCTGCCGGCGTGAACCCTGCAAACCACACAGGAGCCAGAGTGCGCTGGTGACGGTCTAGCCAGTGGCATTTCTGGAGAGAGGGAGATGGAAGAGAGGGGACACCACGGGGACCGCAAACAGGGCCGCGGGACAGCACTCCCTCCCCACTGCCTCAGGATGCAGGCAGACAGAAGGCTCTGGCTCCCTCCCTGTGCGGCCCGCAGCCTCTCCACGCCCTGAGCGTCTATACATTCATAGAGCTCTGATGTATGAGACCTCGCTGGCGACCTCGGGGACCCCAAAACACACGTAACCCAGGGCAGTCATTGGAAGTTCTGCGCTGGTGATCAGGAGGCCTTGTTCCCACAGCCCGGCGGCAAGCGCTAAGACATAAGGCGTCTGTTGTCCCCATAACTTGGTCCCATTCCAGGCTCGTGGTCGTGGCTCCCACCAGGACTCGTCCCTCTCTGCGGTAGCCCCCGCGGTTGATGCCAACCTCCCCTTGTCACCCCATCCCTGTACACACGGGTGTGCATCAGCAGGGGGCCCACCGCCGAGGGGGTCCTCATGGGGCCGTGCAGGTCACAGACCATCCCATCCTCCTCCCTCAGAAGGTTGGGCGGGGCTGTCCAGGGAGCCATCCCCCCCGAAGCCCACTCTCACTCTAGATTTCCAATTATATTAAAATAAAATTTTCCAAGGCCCCAAACTTGATCATGGAAGCCACTTGTGTAGCCTGTTGGGTGCAGGTGCAAACGGTTCACCAGAGGGTCACGTGGGGCCAGGATGAGGGCAAGTATCAGAGACCCGGCAGGCCACCCTCACTGAGGCACTTCCTGCCCCGAGGACGGGTTCTCACAGCCCCGTGCACCCCTCAAGCGCGCCCTTGCCTCTCGGGGGCTGTAGACGAGGCACAGGTGCACACAGAAGCCCCGGCAGGCCTGGTCCTGGCTGCCATGGGGACCCACCCTGTTAGGGACGCCGCCCGCTTGAACAGACGATACAGATGTCTCCCTGGGGTTTCCCCACCACGCAGGCAGGCAGGAGGCAGGAGGCAGGAGGCAGGAGGCCAGCCCTTACGATTCTGTTTAATTAATACAAAGAAATGGAGCTTCCGAGAAGTCAACTGATTTGCCCAGGATCCCAGCCAGGGGAGGCCAGAGGTAGGGCTGGGATCAGACTTGGGGTTGCTGGCGCCCCCGTCCAGCGGCATTAGGACCTCAGCTTGCCTCTTCTCTGTCGGGACGTGGGAAGAGTAAATAAAGACATCTGGACTGAAAGCCGACTCTGAAAACCTCTGAGGATCATGTGACAGTACCTGAAAAGCACCCAGAGCCCCGAGAGCCTGTGAGCCAAACTGAATCCCGTTGTGGAAGAGGGGAGCGGGCGCCCTCGGCGCGCGGTAGCACATAGCGGCTCACGCTCTCCCGCTGGTTGCAAAAGACTGGGTCATATTTCATGGAAAGTTCTAAAGGTCACTGTGGCACTTGACTCTGAGTGAGACCGCTGTGTCACTTCACCGGGGCCCTCCGTGTCCCTTCCCGGAGCTGTTTATGCGGCCGAGGCTCCGGACAGGGACGCACCCCCACCCTGACTCAGGCCCCCGTGCCCGCTCACGTGTCACTGCAGCACGCTCACGGTCATGGTTACTCACCGGGTCCCCATGAGCTGGAGTCTGGAGGCTCCAGTCTGAGTGACAAGAGGGTGACTTTTTTGGCAAAGACAAACCACCTCAGCCAAAATAGTTCAACCCACACCAGGGACATCTAAACCCAGTGACAACAGGGGTATCATCTTTAAGAGCACAGAAGTGTTTATGAAGAGTGAGAAACGATGGCAGTAATTTTTGGCATGCCCAAGGGCAAAGCCTAAAAGCATGACTCCCTAGATGGTCTCAAAGTCTTCCATGGGGCGTCATCGAGCGAGATAAAACTACAAAAATATCCTGAAAGCTGCAGAGCGCTGTAGGTGGAAAGCATCGTGTCAACCTTAATGCAGCCCGGAAAGATGCTTCCGGGCTCGCACTCCGAGCGCCTCAAGGACAAGGAGGGGAAAGCCGCAGCAAAGCCTTGGTTACCGAAAGGCGCCTCCTCGGGCCCCGACCCAGGGCTGGCTGCCCGGGCTCTGCGTCTCGGTGGAGAGTGTCAGATCCTTAAGCCTGGCCAGCCGGGCAGGCGCCAGGACCTGAGCTCGGAGCAGCCCACGGGCCATCCCTGCTCCCAGTCCCAACCCAGAAGACAGAAGTCATCGGACAAAACGCTGCTCATTAGCCAAAACACTCACAGCCCAAGCATTTTATTTCTTCAGTGAGGAACCAAGGGACTTCGCTACTAAGAATTTACTCTTTTTAACCACACGCACAAAGAACACTGGTGGGGGGTGTGACCAGGCAAGAACACCGCTGCAGAGCTCGTAGCTGGCCCGAGCACGGAGACGGGGAGATGAGAGTCAGAAGCCCTCACCATGCAGAGCCTAGTCCCTGTATCTCGGTGCTGGCTGGCCGGATATGCTGGGCTGCATCACAGGAAAATCCGGCAAGGACCCTAAATCGTCTGTAAAACGTGAAGTTACAGTTCATACCTTTCGAAGAAGAAAACCTCGAAGTGTATAATGCATCGAACACTTAAATAAGATGCACGTTTTGGTTCTTAGTGGTTGAAGTTTCAAAAATCTCGGAAGTTAACTTGGGTGGCTGGTTCACTTCTTGATGTTGACAAAATACAAAAATGGTATTCCAAAATCCAGATCATTGGCTCATTCAGATCGGCCTTATCCCACACTAGTCCGATGTTACTGTGTCACTGATATCACTCGCCTTGACCTCCTTTCCAATTACATTATGATTCTGAGGGGGGCAATGCTGCCCCTACGGGGGTGAAAATGGCTCTTGGGGAGGGAGATGTACTCTTTTCACATATAAAGTGCAGACAGACCCATAGTACATAAATTATATAAGGTATATCTGTCCTGCTAAAATTGCAAAGGGGTGATTAGAAACAAATGCCTAAGAAGGCTCTTGGGGGGGTGGCGATAAGAAGAAAAGGCCGATTAATTTTAAAAAGGAAAGCAGATGGGAAACTGAATATGTAAGGGAGTGAGTGTAAGAAAATGTACACGTTGTATCATCGATAAGCCATAAAACAGCTGAATATGTACACAATTTTAAAAGGTTCCTTTTAGGTTTTGGTGGAGTGGGGTAAGGGACTATTGCCTTTCAATATCTATCATGGCAAATTGCTTGTGTGTTTTTTTTTTCTATCATGTAACTGAACTGCTTTACCAAAAACTAAAAATGTAAAGAAGAGAAAAATAAAACACAAGCAAAAAAATCTTGTCAATAGGGGTCAGTATCTACAGCAGGAAAATTGAGCAAGGTGCATTCGCAGTATGTTGCTTCAGCAAAGGCTAAAAAAAGAAAAGAAAAATGTTGGGAAACTGTTTTAAGTGGAGCCTGAAGAAAGCAGCCCCTGGCGTGCACGCCCATCTCGCCCATCTCGCCCATCTCGCCCATCTCGCCCATCTCGCCCATCTCAGGCTTTTATCTCTTATCTCTGGCCCAGATTTGGAAGATTAGCGGAGCTTGATCCCAACCCTCCCCCAGGGAGGAGAATGCACTAATTCACCATTTGTAGGCCGGCTTCCTGCCCTTCAGGAGGTTTGGGGCTGGTTGAGTGAGGGTCCCTGCAGGATCAGAGGGCGAGGAGGAAGGTGGGAGGTTCTCCTCCCAAAGCCTTACGAGCCACGAGAGCCATCGCGGCATGTCCTTCCAATCTTCCCATGGAGAAGAAACTCTGGGAAGGGACTAGACCTGCTGTAGTCAGGCAAGGGGCTCCTAGAAGGTCAGAGGATGAAACTTAGTAACGATGCTCCAGACAATCTTTTGTCTTTGCTCTCCCCTCACTGGGGGCTTTAAGGGGATGGTCAGACCCTGAGCTGGCCCGTCACAATATGGTGACAATAAGGCAGTCCCCTCATCCATCGGCGTCTGTCCTGGCATCTCCAGAGTCAATGATCTGTGGTCACTGGCACCCCCCCACCCGTTCATTTCAACAACTCCAAGTGTCCACATGGGCCAAGGACTAAGGAGCAACACGTTAAGGTATTTTTGGTCAGCAAGACCCTGCTGTCATGAAAAGTAAAAGTTCTTACACTGCAAAGGACATGATTAAGAGAAAGGGAGAAGAAATTCACCCACAGAAAGGGATAAGAAATTCACAATGCATACGTCTAGTAAGAGTCCGGCATCTGGGATGTAACAAGAACTTCCATAATTCAGCAACAAAAAGACAACCCGATGGAAAAATGAATAGATATTTGCCCAGAGAAGATACACAAATGGCCAATAAGTGCATGGGGTGATGCCTGATGTCCTGAGGGAACAGCCAGTCAAAACCACAGCCAGCGCCTGGTATCCACTAGGAGGACAATGGAAACGAGTGAGAAGTTGCAGGTGTTGGAGTGGGCACGGAGGAACTGGAATGCAAAACTGGGAATGCAAAATGGAGCTGCCACTGGGGAAGACAGCTTGGCCGTTCCTCATCAAGTGAAACACAGAATTACCACAGGACCCAGAGACTCCACGCCTAGGTATCTACCCAAAAGAACAGAAGACAAGTGTTCAAACATAGACTTGGACATCGACGTTCCCAGCAGCACTGTTCACGGTAGGCAAAAGGTGGAAACAACCCAAACGTCCGTCAGCAGACGGATGGGTAAGCAGCACCTGCTCTGTGTGTCGGAACACAGGGAGTAGTATTCATCCATAAAAAGGAACACAACGCTAACACCTGTTACCACATGGAGGAACCCGAAAACAATATGCTGAGTGAAAGAAGCCAGGCACAGAAGGCTACACTTTGTATGATTCTATTTATATGAAGTGCCCAGAAGAGGCAACTCCGAAGACACAGAAAAGACATCAGTGTCACGAGGAGCTGGGGGGAAGGGGAACAGGGAGTGGTGGGTGTCAGGTTTCCATTTGGGGCGATGAAAACGTTCTGAAACTGGATGGCCATGGAGGGTGCACCACCATGGGAACATACTTAATGCCTCTGACTGTGCACTTTAAAATGGTCAAGATGGGGCCCCTGGGGGGACGGCCTCAGTCGGTGAGCATCTGACGCTAGGTTTTGGCTCAGGTCATGATCTCAGGGTCGTGAGATGGAGCCCCATATTGGGTTCTGCACTCACAAGGGGGTCTGCTTAGGATTCTTTATCCCTCTCCCTCTGCCCCTCCAAAATAAAAGAAAATAGTTAAGATGGTAAATGATCTGTTGTATTTTTTTTAAACAAGTCTTTTTTTTTTTTAAGATTTTTTTATTTATTCATTTGACAGAGATCACAGGTAGGCAGAGAGGCAGGCAGAGAGAGAGGAGGAAGCAGGCTCCCTGCTGAGCCAAGAGCCCGATGTGGGGCTTGATCCCAGGACCCTGAGATCATGACCCAAGCCGAAGGCTGAGGCTTAACCCACTGAGCCACCCAGGCACCCCTGATCTGTTGTATTTTACCACACGAAAAGGAGTTACATTAGACCAGGCAGATAGTAGAGGAAAATAGACGTGAATTCCTCTACAATCTGGATTTAGGGAAAGGCTTTCTATTGATGTCTAAGTGCTTTTATCTACGGTCCAGGGGCCATCTCTGTTTCTTGAGAATCGTCTATTCGTGTCTGTTGCCATATTAGCTCAGAGATACCATCTTTATATTTTGTCACAGCAGCGTGGTACTCCCGTGTGGACATACCTTCTCTGTTGTACCCAACCACTGGAGCACACGTATCTCCAGTGCGTCTACTGGGACGACCGAAACACCGCGATGTTTCAGCAGCCACGAGCACACTTAGCACCGGATCCTATTTCCAGATACTATTGGCCAATACAAGTAGCAAGGGCTCTTTGGATAAATGGCCGATTCCAGCCCAGGGCAGGGAAAGGACAAGATGAGGCTGGAAGAGTTCTTCGATTTTTTTTTTTTGGAAGATTTTATATATGTATTTGAGATAGAGCGAGAGAGCATGAGGGTAGGAAGGGGCAGAGGAAGAGAGAGAACTAGGCTATCCACCGGGACCGAGCCCCCCTGACACCCCCGAAAGACTTTGTTTTACCAGAAAGTAAGGCACCGCTTTTGACATAACAATAGGGACAGTCCCAGGAAACAGGGACCAGCCTGGGGGCTCCTGCTGGCCAAGTCTAGGACAACCTGAATGTCTAAATATGATCAGGACAAACCAAACCACTGAATAAAACGGGAGTCTGTGAGCACTGACATACATACGTTCACAGGAAAGGAAATTTCCTTCCTTAGTAGAATTCCAACCAGTCGCTATAGAATCCATGATAAAATTGGAAAATCACCTTCTGGCAACTACCACAGCAACAACTTAGGCAGGACTAATCAGCGGATGCAGAGCTAGCAAGTGAACATTTCATGAGAAAGAAGATACTTACAGAACCTCAAATCAGTGTGGCTTCCAACGGGGAAACCAGTAATTCTGTTAGGATCTCGCCGTGGCAGAGGCTTCCCTTCGCCCAGCGATCAGTCTGCATCCCCGGGAGTGGGTCCGAGGGACATCACGCATTTCCCACTGTGATGCCAGCCGGGGCATGAGACGTGTGGCCCTGTCGCGCCTGCCCAGCAAACCCGGATCTAATTGTAAGGATGCGTCAGGCAAACCCTGAAGGAGGCCAAGTCTGCCCAGTAATGGGTCCGGGGTCTTGGTAGATGTTGAGCTCACGAGAGACAAGACTGAGGGCTTCTCTGGATTAAGACATCTTGGGAGAACCGAGAATCACAGGCAACACCTGATTGAGCGTTTCCTCTCCCAAAATATGATGCTACTGAGATAATCTGTGAATGGGGAGAAAAGCCTGTAGTTCAGCAAATACTACCCGATTCATGTTAATTTCCTGAGTTTGGTCATTAAACTCTACTTTGGAGAATGTGCTTGTTTTTGTGAAATACACGTGGAAGGATTTAGGGGTAAAAAGGACATTATGCTGCGACTGATTCTTGATGGTTCAGATTTTATGTAAACACCCACATATTTATGTATTCAGGGGCGGGTAGGAGCCAATACGGGAAGACGGTAGCGCCAGGGAATCAGGACAAAGGGTACATAAGCATTCTTTGTACTCTTTTTGTGACATTTCTGTGAGCTTGAAATTGCCAAAATGAGATGCTATTTTTAAAAAGGAATTCAGAAATAAAGCAGCAGGGCAAGAATGCAGAGTTCACTAGCATCTCCCTCCACTCTGTCCCACCATCGCCCAAGCAGGCCCTTAGAGCACGGGAGAGCTCTGCAGCTCTCTGAGGGAAAGGAGAGTCTTCTGGAAACGTCCCCTTGGCTTCTCCCAAATCATAACCACCACCGGTTCTGAGAACACCCTGACCCGGCCGGCGCCCTCGCAGACACCTTTCAGGGACGCCAGCACGATCGCCAGCAGAGGGCGCTCTCCCTGGGGACCCGCACCGGGTGCCAGGCAGCCGCATAGCTCTGCAATGTGTTGGCTGAACTTTTCAGGAAACTTGGATGCCACACATACTTTTCCTTTCTTTGTGGGTAGGCGAGATGAGTCACGTTTTTCTGAAGTCGGCTGGGCCCCAGGATTCAGTCTCAGCAGCTGCCCCGATCTAGAAGGCTCCAGCAGCAGCCTGCGAGCCAGGGCAGCTCAGGGGAGGTCTGGGGACACGGTGCGGCCGGGGGGGATCGCACCGAGCCAGGCACAGGGTAAAGCCCGTGGAGCTCTGCATCCTGCCAGCGTGTGGTACGTCTGCCCACAGCAGCCCCGGGGGAGAGCCGGGCCCTGGCTCACGGCCCCCACAGCCTTCTCCCACCTCGGGCACCGCATCAGAGCCCCCCAGTCCTTCCGGCCTCCCTGGTCCATTCATTTGTTCATCTACTCCCAGCCCGCCTTCTTTCACTCAAACGGCCTCTCTGATCGCTGGACCGGGGCAGCTCAGGAAGGGGCCGGACCCTGTGTCTGATGGCTCTCTGTTGTGGGCAAAGCCAGCAGCACGGGGACCGAGTCCCTCCTTCCCGAAGGGGAAGCCGGAGGCACAGCATGGCATCCGTCACTGGGACCAGGAGCGTCAGAGGCCAGGGATGTGCAGCGAGATGGGCTCAGAGCCAGCCCAGGGCCGGGGTGTGGAGGACCTTTCGACTTGAGTGTGGTGGGAAGGGTTGGGGGGAGGGTTGAAAAGGGGATAAGAAGATCAGGTTTATGTTTTAAAACAGGGGGGCCCGACCCTGCTGGCCACCTGCTTTTATAAATAAAGATTTATCAGATTTATCAGAATGCAATTTACACTGTCTGGGGCTGAGTTTCTGCAAGACACACCAGGTGCCCGCAAAGCCTGAAACGTTTGCCATCTGGCCTCGTGCAGAAAACATTCGCCGGCTCCAGTGTGAGAAGTCCCTCTCTTTCCAGCATCTCCCCAGCAGCCAGGTGGCCCCCACAGGGTCCGAGGCCCCTCGAGGTCCTGCCCAGTGCTCACCCCCACATTCACATCACTCGCTTTAACAGTTTTGCAACATTAACACTTTGCATCCTTTTCCATTGTAATATGTATATGTTCCCTACATATGCCAAGGGGCTATTCCTGGGCTGTTGGGGCCTCCCGGGCCCAAGGGGGTTCCTGGAGCAGCGGAGGGACGGTCCTTGGTGTTCCCACCTGTGTCGGGAACAGCCTGCCCAGACTCCACCCGACATGGGCCCTGCCTAACCCCGTGATGAGGGCCCTGTCTGTGCTCCTGGGCCTCCGGGAGCTTCCCTGCGTCTATCCAGGGCAGGAAGAGGGCCACACAGACGGAGAGTCTGAGGGACGAGCTGCCGTGTGATAAGAAAATGTGTGGAAGGAAAGAAAGTCAGGTCCCAGGAGCCAAAGGCAGGGACGAGAGGGGCAGCAGGAATCTGGGAGACTGTGAAAAAGGTGAGAACTGTCTGGTTGGGGTCGGGGCGGGGAGAAGCCAGTGTCTGTCTGTCCTAGAGCGTGGCTGGGAAGGGAGAGTATTAGGGCCCCTTCCAGCGTGTTGCAGGGCAAAATTTCGCTGCTCGCCGCGTACCCTCAGCGTCTAGGAAAGGCTGTGTGCGGATGGCTGGCTGAGCCGCCCTCCGCCTCCCAGGCCTCTCACTGCTGTGGCATGGGCACCCGCCGCACAGGTCCCGGGACCTGCTCTGAGAGCCAGGCGCAAAACCAGCCCCGCAAAGGACGCCCTGCTAGCAATCGGCAAACTCGGGGATCTGCACACGGCAGAGTGGCGGCTGGACCACACATCAAGGACATCCTAGAGTTGACTCCTTTCAGTGGAGGCGTCACAGAGGTTCCCCTGAGAGCCTCTCAGCTTGCTGTCACCCCAGTGCTGCAGGGGTGCGCCTGGATGCATCAGCAGAGCGGGCCATCCCTCAGCGCCGGCACCTTGCTGTGGGTTCTCACCCACACTCCTGGTGGGTCCCCCGCTCCGTCTGCTGGGCACGCAGCATGCTGCCCCTGCAGCCGTGAGGCCCCGGGTCCCCTCTCGGCTGGCTTCCAGCTAGGGCACAGGAGGGGCCTTGGGTAGCAGGTCTGGCCGTGGGTACATCCCCTCCAGGCCCCCAGTCCCAGCTCCAACAGGTCATGCCTGCGCACCCTGCCCCGGGCTGCCCTCCTCCCTTCCCCTCTCCTACCCAGCAAGGCGCAGGCTTTTCACTGATGTCTGCGCTCCCTCCCTGACCCCCGCCTGGCTTCTCAGCAGCTCCTCACCTTTACAACCACACAGCCCTGCAGGGCCGGCCATGGCAAATACACAGGGACCCCGAGGGACACGTAACGTCAACAGATTCCTGAAAATGCTCAGCACAGACGTTCTGCGGAGACACCAACCTCGAGGTCCAGACCCACGGCCTGGGGGACGCAAGTCACTGTCTGGGCGCTCTCCCCGCGCAGGCGCACCAGACCCCGGGCGCTCGCAGGCTGGCGGGCCGCCTGGGCCTGGCTGGCTCCACGCGCGAGCTCAGGCAGGGAGCTTCTCGGCACCGGGAAGCCCTTGGCATGTGAATCAGAGACTTGAGGCTCTAAATTAAAGTTCATTTCTCTGCACACAGTACAAAACCTCTGGCATTTTACGGAAAACAAACTTTTATTTGAAAAATAAAGTCGAGTTGCCGGGAGAGAAAGGAGGAGCTGTCTGTGATCCAAGACAGACATGGTGTGAAAGGGCCAGGAGGCTTCCAAGTTAAACAGACTTCTCTGGAACGCTCCTGCGAATTTCAAATGGCTGTCATGGCATCCTTTGATCCAGGTCCGCGGACGAGGGGCCGGTGTGAAGCATGGGGCTGTAACTGACCCGCTCCAGGACGACAGTCATCCGTGGTGGGATTTCCGCGTTTAAGTACGGACAGAACATGACGTTTATTTTGGGTGTTCAAAGTGCCCGTGACCTTGGTCTCATTGGTGAGCCGGTCTTAGAAACAGAAAGTTCAAACATCTAGCATTGCACATCTCTGGCCAAACCCCCGTGCTTCCTTCCACCCCACTGATCCTCATGCCCTAAATGTTCCCGGCCGGACTCCCTACGCAGGCATTTCGCACCCATCCTGAGGGTTATGGCCATGTACGGCGGTGTCTTCCAGAATGCCCCCCCCCAGCCCCGCCCCACCATGAGACCAGCTGTGTGGGGCAGAGAGAGCTTGCTTTTAGAACAACCGAGCATCGCCTTGGAAATAGAACACACAGGCCAGGGTCAGTACTGTTTCCTGAGAAATGGCTTTCTATCGTAAGTACGTGTGTGCTGCATTATAGCATAAAAAGGGTCTCTTGCTGGGGTCTGCAGTCAAAGACATTCCAAACCACTCCGTGATGAGGCTGCTGGCCTCATCGTCATGCCCCAAGCTGTAAGTTCCTCCCACCAGGCTGATGCAAACTCCCCGGGTGCCAGGGTCCGTCCTCCACCTTTTCCTCTTAGCCCTTCCTGCAGATACTGTGGTCATGACCTTGAGTAGCCGTCAGTGTAATCAGAGTAGGCGGCTGTCCAGGTCAGCGATTTTCAATGCTTTTTTCTAATGGGACCAAGATAATGTTCCAGTGCCTGGCGGGGCTGACTTCTGTCGGTAGTGGTCACTTGGCGTGACCCGCTGTCCACGTAGACGTAGGACAAGATACCATTTCTTAGCTCGGTGGGGAGGCGGGTACAGCTGGCAAAATGCCACCCTATGCAAGCCACCGAGAGCCGTCCCTGCACGGTCTTAGGGTTCTGTGAAGACAACTGCTTCCAAAAAAGTCTGGTTTTCGTGCTAGAAATTGCCCCTCGGTTACAGGCTAAATGTGTCAACAGCCCGTGAAATACGTAACCTTTAACTCCTACCATGCACACCTTGGTTTAAACACTTTTGTCAGACCCTTGTCAAAGTTAGTTTTGGTCTGAGGGTGGGGGGAAAGGATAAGGCATCGCAGCTCTCAGAGCTGGGAGCCCACGAGAGGAAGAAGACAGGACAGGGAGCTCCAGGGTCCCCCAAGATGACTTTGCCTCTTCAAGGAGTGGTGAGGGCAGCCCTTTCCCTGCAGGTTGCGACAGCCTTCCAGGCTCCCCCTAGACACACCTGCTCAGCCTAGATGCCTGAGCTCTTCTCTGGGAGGGCGACAACCAGAGGCCTCAGGGGCCATGTTGCTTAAGGCGCTAAGTGGCATGGGGGCAGGGAGGGGACCGGGAAGCGTGTGGGGAAGAGGCAAGCACGAGAAACAGTAAACACACGATTTCCTCACAGACAGAAGGTAGCAGACGCGTACCACAAGGGAACCCAGACGGCGCAGATACGGAAAACCACACTGAGACTTCAGAGCTCTGGCAGCTGCTCGTGGCAAGCGCAATCCGGGAAGGCTTTCTGGGGGTGGCAGAGCTCCAGGAGGTCTCAAGGGAGGCGGGATGTCCCCAGAACTGATCTCCGGGTCCATTCCAGCGGCCCCCAGCTGGTCCCCCACTCTCCCTGCCCAGTAGCCGACCCAGTCCTCCAGAGTGCAAGACATACCCTCAGCCACAGGTGCGGATGGCCTCGCGGATCACCCCATGCAAGGATCACCTCGTGCAAACCCGGGATCCGGGCCTGGCCTGCAAGGCCTCACCCACCTCTCTGACCGCCCAGCCCTCTCCCTCTCCACTCAGTCCTAGCCAGACAGCACTTGCCCCTGCCGGGGACATTCACACCGCTCCTCCCTCTGCTGGGCTCGGCCGCCCCCCACATCGCCTGGCTCCGTCCCAAACCTGCTCAGAGCCCCCCTCCGCGGTCCAGCCCAGAGCAGCCCGGCCAACCCTCACCCTCTCGCCGTTATTCTCGGTACCATGGAACGTGGCTGGACACACAACACACACGGCTCCCGCTCTCTCCTCCCTAGACAGTAACCCCCTCGAGGGCAGGAACTCCCTCGTCCTGCCTGTGTCCCCAGGGTGCGGCAGGTTCTCCTTAAACAGTGACTGAACAGACGAAGTCAATGTGAGAAGACCCCCCCCACACCCACTTTAAAAGCCCCAGCAGGGCTGGTCAGGTGTGAGGTCCACCCGTCTGCGTGGTAACATCAGCTTTCTTCTGTTCGGGGCGCACTGGAAGGTGGAGATCCCCGCGGGGAGAACCCGGCCGGGACCGCGGCTGGCTCCAGGCCCACCTGCCGGGGCAGAGGGCTCAGCACGCGGGGCTCTATCGCCCCCTTGTGGTCACTTGGCCACAAAGCCCGAAAACCGCCCCCACATTTTTCTCTGGAAAACCAGGTTCAAAAGAGCATTCGGGATACAGAGGCAAAAGGAGGGCACATATTAAGCCCATCTCGTCTTGAATGTGGAGAGATTAATACAGACAGACTTTGTTCTGCTGTGGTTGCAGGCGGACCAGCTGCCCTGGGACTCCGGCTGCGGGCGAGGAGGACAGCCCTTCAGAGCCGCTCTAGGCATCGATCGCTACGTAGGAACTTGTCAAAAGTAAACTTTTCTTTTTATTTTATTTTATTTTTTTTAAAAGATTTTATTTATTTATTTGACAGAGAGAGATCACAAGTAGATGGAGAGGCAGAGAGAGAGAGAGAGGGAAGCAGGCTCCCTGCCGAGCAGAGAGCCCGATGCGGGACTCGATCCCAGGGACCTGAGATCATGACCTGAGCCGAAGGCAGCGGCTTAACCCACTGAGCCACCCAAGCGCCCCTAAACTTTTCTTTTTAAAGGAAAGGGTGGAAGGAGGGGCACGCAGGGAAAATGAAGTTACAGAAGGCAGAACTCAGACCTAAAAATCAGACCTTGCCAAAAGTCTACCTGATGAGCTCGCTCACTTGCTTACTGACGTCGACTTCGACTTTGGGAGGAAAAGAGGCTGGGAACAGACACATATAGTGAGGCTTTTGCTAATCCACACTGCGTTTTCCCTCTGTCTCAAGCCGTCACAGTCCCCTTATGGGACTGCTCCTCCCATCACCTTCCTGCACAAAACAGCACCCACCCCCGTCGGCCCTCGTAACCTGCTCTGTTTTTCTCCATAGCACAGGAGGAAAACCCAAGGCAGTCTGTGCTCCAGTTCTCCTCCCTCCCCCAGCCCTCCATCTGGAATATTCCCGATTAGCCCCTCCAGCTTTCCTTTGGTTGCCCAATCTGGACGAATCTCACCTCTGTCACCAAAGAGACGTGTATCAGCTGGGATCCTTTAATGGAATGTGAAAGAAAAATACAACTTAAAGGAGACTGAACAACAGGGATGTCTATTACCTAGAACACTGAGCTCCATGACGCACACCACCCTGAGGATTCCACGGCCACCTTCCTGTTCCGCCATCTTGCATGGGGGCCATGGTCACAAGATTGGCCACCATAGCTCTGGAAACCACATCCTCACACCGCAGTCTAGGTAAGGACAGGGAGTTACTCCTCACATATCTCTTTTTGTTGGGGGAGATGACTTTTTGATCCTTCAAAGAGTTCTCCTTATATTTTGTTGGCAAGACATAGGTCCCTGGTTCACCTCAAGGCCAGTGACCCCAAAACCAGACACTTCCCCAAATGGGAAAAGGCTAATTCCAACCGAACTAGACCAGTGATAAGTCCTGCCGTGGCCTGGATCCTGAATAAAACCAGGGTCTGTTATGAAGAAAGGGGGAGCACTTGTCAGATGGGTTGTCAGAGTCTGCCAACACCTGGTAAGGAGAAGGAAGGACTGAGGGACTGGTGGGGAGGGTGGGCAGAAAAGATATGAGAAAGGGGCTGCACACAGGAGCCAAGAGCATCATGGCCGCCTGTCTGTGTCTCCAGAGCTAGAGATGATCTCAGCGATAGGCAGGAAAACATTTCCAAGACTGTGTCTAATGGATGGAAGGGGCTTAGCTATCTGATGGTGTTTACACAGATGCGTGCACGCGCTCTCAAATATATATGTATGTTTAAGGACCAAATAGGCAGAGGAAAGACTATGACAGCTCCTCAGGGCCCCACAAAGGAGCCACCACCGAGAGGCAGACTAAATTCAGTGAGGTCAGAGGGGCCAATGGGTTCTGAGGAGAACAATCCAGGTGTCCTCAGGAAAGGGACGGGTCAAACCTTGCTTAGCACCCAACCGCATTCGGGGCCGACCAGCTCACATGCACCAATGCCACCCCTGAGCTTGATGACCCTGAGCAAGGCCCCTGAGTCAGGGATAAGCAGCTTTCTTGCAGGGGTGCCGTAGGGCACATGCAGGCTCCGCGTGTAGACCGGAACTTGAGTCTGCGCAAAGAGCGCACTGCTGAACGGTGTGGCAGCAGCAGGGAAGGCACGGCGCCTGTGCCACCCAAGGAAATGCCCTTCATGGTGCCAAAGGGACCTCCACACACCAGCGATGCAAAGCCCGGAACAACCCGGAGAGGCCCAGAGGGCTGACACTGAGTGATGGCCGATCTGGCGGGGCAGGCAGCCTTGTTGGGGCCATGAGGACAAACAGGTGTCCCCAGAGCAAAAACCCAGCAGTCTAATGGAGAACAGAAACCAACACCAGAGATGGATGCAGGCTCGTGTCCCTGCCCCTCACGACCCGTCTGTGTGTTTCAGGAGTCCCCCCATCAGCTGCTTGCTTGCCTGTGAATGTGTTCATCTCTCCTATCTTGAGGTAAACAGACCAACTCAAAACTTCCTTGAGCCCCAATCCATCCATCTCTACCAGTCTACCTTGCTTTGCCAGGATAGGCTCAGCAAGGCCACAGCAAGAAATAAGCCCCGGGTTCTCAGTGGTTCGACGTAAAATGGGTTTCTTTTGGTCAGGTCGCCAGCCCACACGGGGAGGCAGCTGGCTCTGGGCTGCTCTCCCCACTGAGGACCTAGATCTGGCCCCAGCACTGTGGGCCCAACCCGGCTTCAGGGAGGGGTTGGGAGAAGCAGAGGAGCTCGTGCCATGACTGGGCACCAGGCTTGGCCACCCTTCACTCCCCTTCCCTTCCGACTCACAAGATATCTCCAACTCAGTCCTTGGCCAGGTAACACGCTCTCCTTCCCTTCCCAGCAGCTGAAACGGCTCTCTTGAAAATCACCCACGAGGAACTGGCCTCAGAACCAGCCTCCTTCCTCCCCAGAGTGAGGGCATCTGAGCCCTGTGGTAACATCCCCCCCACAAAAGTGTTCCTGTGATGGAAAGATCACGAGCCAAACCTGACACAACACAAACACCTGTTTCCTATCTGTGAAATGGCATTGCTGTCCCGTGGAAGGGTCACAGCGACAAAGAAAATCACAGTGTGTGGGTCAGGAGTCTGAAATGAAGGCCGGCAGGTCCCCACGGCCTCTGAAACTGGCGGGGCGGGGGGTCCTTCCTTGGCTTTTCAGCTTCTGGTGCCTCTGGCAACCCCTGGGACTCCTCAGCTCGAGACGCATCTCCCCCATCTCGGCCTTCCTCCCACCGCTTCACCCGTGTGCCTGTCTCCGTGTCCCCCTCTTCTTACAAAACACGAAGTATGTCGGATGTGGCCCCCACCCACCTCTAGGATGACTTTTTCTTAACTCGTTACATCTGTAGCAGCTTTATTTCAATAAGGTCACATTCAGGGATTTGGGGGGGGGTAGGACCTCAAACTGTCTCTTTTGTGGGGACACAGATAAACCCACAAAAGTTATTGTAAGGACTAAAATGAACTGGTACTTTTTAATAATATACCCACAACAGATAGATTTTAAAAATCTACCTATATTTTAGCAATCTACCTGAAATAGAGGGTTTATCTCACCTGATTCTCCACTGAGCCCTTGCCTAGTAACTTGACCTTAATTCCTACATGAGCCCTGTTTCTCTGGCCCATGCACCTGCTGCTGCCCGTGGATTTGCCACCGGATTCAGGGCCTTCCTAACACGGGTGTTCATGTCCAGAGCCTGCAGGTGATTCACGTACCTCCAGGAACTCTAATAAACAGCAATTTCAGACTCAAGTTCTGCTCACCAGGGCTTGTGGGAAGGTCACCTCTGCGAAGCCGCAGGCCGGGGCCGGCAGCAGAGAAAGCAGCTGCAGGCTGGTGGGTCGGCGGCTTCCTCCGTCACGGAGGCAGGGCTGGGATCCGATGTCAACCTTCCCGGGAGACGGAGGGCGAGGCCCAATGGATGGGTGGGTGTCCATGACCGTGTGGAGCAGCTGGCGGGCTGCCAGGAGCAGGAATTCGGTTTTAGTGGCAAGCTCTCTTTTGTGCGAAGGCGAGGGAAACCTCCTGCTGGCCGAGCTCCCGGCCTTTGGTGGAGAGGGAGCTTCTGCTTCTGTTCGTGTCTGTGTTTCCGAAGCGGTTATTCCGATGCGATTCATCGTCCTGTCTTTTATCGTTGCCGTGAGAGTCGTGCTTACTTCTTAGTGAACAAAGCCAACGCCCCATATTCAGAAGGAGCCCAAGCCCGAGCCTGAGAGCCAAGCACATGGGTGGACTCAGGGGTGGACGTAAGGTACCGGGGTTGTTGGACGCCCGCTAGTGCCAGGCACTGTTCTAGACGCTGAGAAAGGAGCCTAGGACCGAACAGCCCCTCCACTCGGAGAGCTTACATTCCGTTTGGAAAGGCAGCCAAGGGAACCAGTCAATTCACAGCACTCGCTGTGGAGAAGAAACATGTAACGTGCAGAATGTGCTGATTTTGTGCAGGCCCCAGAGGAAGGCCCTGCCGAAGAGGAGGTGTGAAGAGGCAGGTGGGAGCCCGGTGTGCAGTGGTCTTCCCTGAACATGGGAAACCCCTGTAGATGTGTCCTTTCTCTCTTCCATCCGACCCGACACAGTGACTGGGCTGCAGTCTCTGGTCTTGCTACCAGAACTCCCATGTCCTGCCTGGCTCAGATTCACCTTCTGGAGCCTTGCCTTCTCTCATCGGACCACCCGTCACGGACGTACGTACTTCTCCCTTGAATGCGCCTTACCTTCTCTCATACAGACCCCCCAGCTCTTCTCTACCCAGACCACCATCCTGATGCTCTGAGTATCAAGCCTACCAACTTCCAGCAATGGTGAGAAAGGTGTGATGTTTACTCGCATTTACAAACCCATTTTTTCACCCTTTACAAAAGAAAGGCCTGACACCCCAAGACTATATTTTTCCATTTTGGGGGACATGTGAATAACATACAGTTTTGCTCCATATGGAAATTATTTTGGTGTAAGGAATCTCCAAGGAAACCCTTCTCTTTTCCTTTCTTCTAAATGGCTGGCTGTTGTCCGACTATTGGCTTAGAGATTCCTAAAATCTTCTTCCAGCAGAGTCTTCGCATCTGGGTTAAAAGTAGATTGGGGAGTTCAACTCTGACCACCTGAGTTCAGATCTTGGTTCTATCACTTACCAGCTGTGTGGCCTTTGCTCCATGACTTACCCTCTCTGTGGCTCAGTTTTTATTTTGATAAAAATGGTAAAAAGTCACTTTATAGAGTTTTACACAAGGATTAAAATAATTGTCATGTATGATGCACTTAGGAGACACAGTAAAAGCATTTGTCATTATTTGTGATTGTTAGGTGTTGTATTTGTAATTACAACAATTAGAAAGCAAAGTTTAGTGACATGATGCTAAGCCATTCTTGAGGTTCTTGCTGACTGTGCAAAATTATTTTATTATTTTTTAAAACTTTAATCTTATTATTTGAGTTCACGAACATATTGACCGGGCTTTCTTTCCCTCATCTCCAAAGGCAAGATTCAGTTCTAAAAACCCCTTTGAAGATAAAGCTTCACCTTTCTGGAAGCTTCTCCTGCCGCATGACTGCTCTGGACTTCTGGAGCTACTAGACGGTAGCTTGGTCCAAACACTTCAGACTCTGTGGACTGGATCCTATGGCTGCAACATGAGGGCAGCCACAGTCCAAAGAGCCAAATGGGCATGACTGTTTTCAACGGAGCTTTATTTATAAAAACAGGTGGCCGGCCAGATTTTGTCCCCGGGCTCTGGTTTGCCCACCACTGTATTAGAACATGGGGCAGAAGAGTGGATGATTGTTTTGGGTGGGATAAGACCTTGACCATCATGAGAATTATGTTTGGGCCTACAGTGGGGCTGGAGGGAGTATGATTAAAACCCAGAGTCCCCAAGACATGCCTCGAATCCACATGCCACTAAATCAGCAGAGCAGAGGAAGTGGGAGGTGTTAGCCACGCCACACCAGCAGGTCCTCCATGGGATGGATCCTTATATAACCAAGATTTGGTTCTCTTCCCTGGGCCACAAACACCAGCCAACCTGGGAAATTGCTGGTCCCAAGACCAGATGTGGCATCTGGATCCATAGCTCCTACCCACATTCCCTTTCTTGTTCTCAGAGCGTCTGAAGACTGAATTATCTCCTTTTCATTTTTTATGTCCTCTTTGAAGAGGACTGCGCTCATGATTTCTATCGTCCTTTCTTTGTCCCGATCATTGATGACAGTGCTCATCAAGCTCGACTACATATCCATTCCACCTGGGGAGCTGCTGAACCTTCAGATTCTAGGTCCACCCTGTGGGGCCTAAGTCACCCGACAGAAAGACAGGCTGCAGACCGAACTCCAGGAGAAATGGGCATGGCCTCGAGAGGCAGGACTTGGAAAACATCCTTACTTGTGCTGGTCAGACACAACGCAGGGTTGCCACCTATGGAGGAAGTGGTGTGCACACTTACAAGTGTACATAGAGTGACTGGATGGGGCCCCAAAAGGGACGCTGTGTACACGCACGCATGCCGGGCACTGGGAGAGTAGAGTGTGAGAGCTGCCTGTTGGGCTCTTCTCTGGGAACTTCCTGCCCGTGTCTGGGGTGGGGGTGGGGGGGTCATGGGTCATTCTAGTCTTGCTGCAGGATCTGCCCCTCCCCCCACAAGCAGCTGGTTCAGAGGCCCGAACTAGGCTAATCAGGTATCCTATAATGACTTCAGCGTGGCAAGAGGAGAGACACAGAGACAAGGAAGTCTCTGGATCTCATGGAAAGATCCGCACACTCTCGCTGCCAAGGCCCCCACAGCCAGCCCGGTCCCCTCCCTTCCTGAGTCCCCAGCAGTCAGCTCTTCTTTGAATTCTATAAATACCCCCAAATCCTTCCAATGAGTTGTCTTCCTTGTTTAAAAAAAAAAAGTGGTATGAAAGAAGGATGGGGACCAAAATTAGATTCAGAAATGAGGCTAGAGAAGCCCACTTTACGCCCCTCGTACAAAGGCAGCTCTGAGACGTCCGGCAGGCAACAGAGCTGTTACACGGTCAGTGTCCATTACAGACAAAACACCCCGATCGCTCGCAAGCTCAGCTCTTCTCAGGACAAAGGCAGGACAGGAAATGTCTCCCAGGGGCCTTGGGGAACGAACGACGTCTTTGTGATGCTCTTCCAGGGGACACCGCGGGTCTCACAGGCTGTTTCTCATAAAGACCCTCCACACAGACTGATGAGTGACATTACTCTCAAGGCTCCATCGTGTGAAACCAGTACTGGGGCAGTGGGGAGAAACACACGGTCTGGGGACCTTGATCCAGGAACTGATTCAAGTAAGCGGGAAGGCAGTAGACGGCACACCCTGCCAGCACACCCCTGCGACACGTCTGCAGACCAGGCAGCAGGGAGCCCAGGCGACTCTCCTCCTGGCCAAGTAGGGCACCCCTCCCCCCAGGAAACAGACCTTCATTAATGACAGGGCCTGGCGGGATGGGCTTCCACTTGGGGAATACCAAGTTCCTGGGCTCAGTGGTCCAGGGTCAAGAGCATGGGTCTTGGGACCAGGCCTACTCTGGTCTGAGCCTCCCCTCCCAGGGAGCTTTTGTGGAGAAGCCAAGCGCCCAGCCCCACCTGATCAATGCTTGTCTTCACGAGCGGCCGGAGACAACCAGAGCCTCCCTGAGCTCAGTCTACAGCTGCCTGGCCGATGGTAGAGAGGAGCCTCGACAAGTCATGGATACTCCGTAACATCTTAAAAGACAGACCCTGGAAACAGGATTTTCTGGCCAAGAACACGGAAGAGCCCTTTAAAATGCCAAACAGAAAAAGGCAGCATGGCCTTCTGCTTCCCAGCGAGCTGAAAGGCCAGCCCAGCACCACCACCCAACGCACCACTCTCCCAGACTCCGCGTCTTGGATGCTCCCTTCCGCCTTCAGAAATGACCCTGGCCTTCACAGGCTGGCCCCTCTCCACCCACAAATCCTCTCCATTCCCAGCCCTTGATGTGAACCGTACATCTTGGCTTTTCCTATGTGACCCGTGTACTGGCTTGGACAGTGTCCTCTCCACTCATGCCTTTCCGGGAGCCTCAGAATGTGACCTTTTTGAATGGGTAACACTGCAGACGTAATCCATTAAGACGAGATGCGACTATACTAGAGCAGAACGGTCTGCTAATCCGAGACTTAGCTCTTACAAGAAGAGGAGCAGAGACCCACGACACAGACGCGCGAAGGAAAGATGCCGTGCCACGACGGAGGGGGAGGCAGGGACTGGAGTGACGCTATTCTAAGCCAACGGGGACCATGGGTTACCGGCGCCACCAGAAGCCAAGAGAAAGACGTGGAAGAGATTCTCCCCGAGACCCTTCAGAGGGAGAACCACCTCTGCCATTCAAGGCATCTTGAATTCGGACTTCCGGCCTCCAGAAGTGTGACAGTCTACATTTCTGTTGCTCAAACCACCCAGTTGTTACAGCAGCCCTAGGAGGCTAATACAAGGTAGTTCCGTTATAACCAACACAGGCGTGATGCCACCAGTGAAACAAGGCGTCCTGACGTCGACCCGCCCGGCATCCCCTCCTCTTAGAGGATATTTGAGAGTTTCACGATCTCAGTCAAGGAAGCCTCAACTCTCTCTGGAGCCTTAGGACATCAGTGCCCGGACACTCCCCTCTACCTACTGGGTTTGTAGACTTAATTCCCAACGGCATGTCACCCAGTGGCTGGAGGGCCACGCTGACCCATGACCTTTGTGCATTTACGCTTAGGGCCAGTCATTAGGAGGATGACGTCAGGGGTATCAGCAACCATACCCCACACCACACAGGAAAGGAAAGAGAGAGCCCCCCGCCCTTTCCTTCTAAGCCCCAGAGACTGAATCGGTGCTCTGTGCCTTGGTCTTGCCGATCAAGTGTTGCTTTATCCTGCGGGTCCTGAGTGTAACACGCGATCTGGAAAGAAAGGAAGGCGACCGACCGCACACCGAAGGGCAAGTTTGGTTCCCAAATCACTGCCGTCCCAAACAGGAGCTTTGGACATCATCACGGAGACTCAGATGGCGTGGGGAGATGTGCTAAGACACGGGGAAGGTGGAAGCCCGCTCTGTCTACTTTGCGGCTCACCCGTTACACTCCCAGCTATGATCAACGGTGCTCAACTGGGAGTATTTTGTCCTTAAATCACAGATACTCATGAAGGTGAAGAGCGCTCACCTAAACACACATTTTCTTCCCTTGTTTCTCTAGTAAATCAACCCCAGCTGCCCAGCACCCAAAACAGAAAGTCAGGATCTGTCAGAAACACGTCCATTCAAACCCCACAAAACCAAGCCACAGGTAGTGAGGGGCACATCTGGCAGAGCAAACCAAGGTCTGGGTCCTCTGGCCCTGGGGAATGTGCAGAAGCTTAGCTTGCTGCGGGTGCAGATTTCAGGGAAGGCTATGGGCCCAGGTTTCATGTAGCTGTCCTTGCAAGTCCCACTGGGAGGACTGGGACGTTTGCGCTGACCCCATACCGACGGCTTTGTGTAGGCAGAAAGTGGCAGGTGGAAACCAACCGTGTTCTGGAGAGAGCGCTGTCCTTGGGGGACAGACAAGACGCGTGCACTTGGCACCAAGTCACCAACACCCCCCCCGGCTGGCCTGGGTGCCCCTGCGAATGGCACGTGCCCCATCGGCCCTCGGAGGTCAGGTCCCCAGCGGCCCAGCACCCACCTGAATCAATAGCATCAATGTCTTACTTTTTCTGGAGCGGGAGAAGAACCTGATGCCCCCGGGGGAGGTAGACGGGTTGGAGTTGGGAGAAGATTCCTTGGACGAGGAGCGGAAGATCCCGCTGAAGCTCATGCGGCGGGGGGAGCGGGGGGGGGGACTCCTGGTAGGAGAAGGGGAACACGGTTTTGGGAGAGCCAGGGCTGGTCTTGGGTCTCACGGGAGCAGACACGGGGCTGGAGGGCCGGTGCTGGGGGCCTCTGGAGAAGAACCCTTTAGAGGGGCTGCCCGAGCTGCAGGGGCTGTCCACCTGGGGAGAGACAGACAAACAGATGGGTCATTCCGAGCACAGGCCCTCAGCCCTCAGCCCTGCACTGAGTCGGTCCCTCCCGTGCCTGCCCCTCCGGACGTTCTCTATCATGAGGCTGCTCCTCCGTGGCCCCCCACCCCAGAAACAGCCATGAGCTCTTGTGCAAACATAGGGGGCCACCCCATGGTCTGGAAGAAAGCACCGGACCCAAGGGGGCTCGTCAGAGCCACCCAGAGGCCCACTGACTGCCGTCCTAGCTCTCTGAAAGAGGTTCCTGGGATGGGAAAGGCAGCAAGAAAGGCTCGAGGCCATGTGTTTTCCCTTTATCCATCTGCGGGTCTGTCCTCGGCCTTTACTTCTCAAACCCTGACATTGTCCTTCTCAAGGTCTGACCACACCAACGCAATGTTCTCTTGGCCCTCGTCGGAGGAGGAAACAGGCATCTCTACCACCTGAAACGCGGTGGGCCCAGGGCTCAGGTCCAAGGTGACCTGGCACTAGGAAGCAAGAATTACCCCCTCCGAGCTGCTGTGGGGGGTGACAGGGGTTGCTGACAGAGCTCAGGAAGCAAGTGAACAAGGCCGGATACCTCGGAGGCGTACTCCATGGGTGACTTGACCTTGACAGTCTGGGAAATGTCCGGACTCTTCCTGTAACTTCAAGCCGAAGCGTACAGCTCACAGACTTGGAGGCACATCGGATGTGTCCTGCTGGGGGGCGCAGGGACTGGTACTTACAGCCCGAGGGGAAGGGTCTGACCCCAGCTCACCCCTCACTGTGCCCTCCTGAGTCACTTAGGCTCGCTGTGCCTGTTTCCTCATCTGTTAAGACCAGGAACCGGCTCTGCATGTGCTGCTCCTGCTGTGGCTTCGGCAAACTTGCGACTCAGGAGCAGAAGGACCTCAGGGCCAGCCTGGTCCCACAGCAGGAAAGAACAGCGGCTTGTCCACATGGCTCCTGGGGCACGCCAGCCAGGGAAGCAGCCAGCACAGAGACCCTGGGAGGCCACTCGGCAGGTGGCCACAGATGCATGAAGGCAGGTGAGCCCACGTGCCCAAAGGTAGCATCTGTGCAGCTCTGGCCGCTCTGTCCACACGGGGCCAGTGGGGGGCCCAGGGCCCCTGTGAGCTCTCCCACCACCAGAGGGCACCCCGAACTGGGCTTGTGGCTCCTTCCAGGAGGCTGTGCCCTTGTGCGGATCCCTTCGGTGACCCTCAATCACAAGTCACTTCTTCCTGCAACTCCCCACCCTATGCCATAGGGCCCGTGTGGCCCTATTGGGGGAGCACTGGCTGGCTCCGTGCCAGTCCCTTGGGCACGTGAGTTTCCAAGCCAGAGGACGTGCACAACAGATGTATCACACAAGCACCTCTCCTCCTAGAGAGACCAAGTTTTTCTTTGTCCATTTAATATGGAAAACATCTAACCCTCCAACCCCTGTCGTCAGAGCTCCAGGTCTTGCCACTCTCCCCCTCCACACGGGACTCAGGCTTTCTGGAGTTTTTCTGAACCCCAAGGAGAAGCTCTCCAGGCAATAGATGTGGCTGTTGACATGGGGGGTGGGGGCAGGGGGGAGGAAGAGCACACAGGGTGGGAAACGACCCTGCAGCACACAAGCAAGGAGTGTGGACACAGGGACTGGAGTTGGAATCCCGGCCCAGTATCCGGCAGCCTGGACGAGTGACTTAAGCTTCAGGATCCTCCTCCGTCCAGCGGGGACACTAGGCCAACTCACAGGGTCTGTGCTTAAGGGGACTGCCGACAGGGAAGCCCCGGCACAATTTCTGGACACGATAAGTCTGTGCATATTTGATCCACACGCCTCGTCATGAATTAGGAACGAACAGTTGCTTGATATGCGCGGAATGTTAGGGAGGCTGGGTTGAATCATGGAAGGACGCCACATGCGGCGTAAGAACCTCACTCTTCTCTGAGGCTTTTTAGCCAGGGAGTGGCACAGTCAGATTTGCTCGGGGCGGACCATTTGCTAGCCTCTCCCCGTCACTTGCCAAGCACCACTAGCTGGAAGCCCAGGAGAAGGGGCCAGCGGAACACAGGGTGAAGGTCACAAAGCTGGTAAGTGGTGACATGGGACTTCAGGGCCCATGGCCTTAACCTTTACACCATATCCCTCCCGAGAGCGGCAGAAATAGCTGAGAGGCGGAGCAGCCTGGTAGACGTGCAAGGACGTCAAGGTCAAGTCTGAGGGCAGAGGCGAGAGTCCTGTTTAGGCGCTACTTGCAAGGCTAACCGCACAGGGGAGCCCTGTGTTTGCCACGCTCTGCACCGTGCTGGGAGCTCCGCAGGGAGGAGGCAGAACAACCGAGCCGGTGCTGGCGTTGGGGTCGGAGTCGGGGGGACAAGACGGGGACGGCAGGCAAGGCGTGGCCGATGAAGAAAGGGTGAAACACTGAGTCCCACGGGGGTCGGGGGGGTGGAGTCAGAGAAAACCCGAAAACTGATGGGCTTTGGACAGGCTGATGGGTGGAGAGCAGCCAGGGCCTGAGAAGGAGGAGACAGAATGGGAAGCACAAACGGCCATTTTCTTGGGCTGCCAGGGATGGGTGGAGCCAAACACCACCGGGGAGCCCGCCACAGAGGGGGGCTCTGCGTGCCAGCCTGAACCTCATTTGATAAACCAGGGGGAAGCCTAGGGTTCTCCTGCCTGGGATTCCACTCTGTACTGAGAATTCCAGGCCAACTGAGTCAGGCATTGAGGAGGAACCCAGAGAAAGTTAGACCTTTCCCCCAAAAAAGGCCAAATGATGGTGGACACGGCCAGCTCAGCCTTCTCCCATGGGGCGGAGGGGGGACCGTGAGAGCCTAATCGTGCTCCCGGGCAGTGGGAAGACAAGGGCAGTGGGAAGACAAGACGGCCCAGCACGCCCCCCGTCTGCTCCCCGCCCGCTGGGTGGGGGTGATGCAGATCCGGGCACCACTGGAAGCTCCAGGGACGGGGCCTCGGCTCGTGCCTATAGCAAGCTGCCGTCCGACAGAACTTCGGTAAATGTCATTGGATGAGTCCCTGTGTTTGGATGAACAAAAGGGCCCAGAGACTCCCCCCCGCCCCAGGTGTGTGCTGCTGGGCAGGAGCAAACGGGGGGCAGGCAGTAGGGCCGTCTGCCAGGAGGGCCGCTGAGGCAAAGGCCAGGCTGCCTGGTGCTCAGAAACCCCTCCGCACCGGCCCAGATGCCACGCCATGCTGGCAGACCCAGAGTGACGCCCATCGTGTGGAAAGATCTAGAAATCCTGGCATTGAGCTTCCCCCAGAGGCCGGCCTGGGAACCACATGCTTCAGCTGTGTGGAGTCAAGGGGACCGGAAGCTCCTCACAGACGCGCAGTGTGCGACAAAGAGCTGCCGTCTTGGGGGTGGGGGGAGGACAGCACAGACAGGGGTAAAGTGAGAGGGCCTGAGGGACCACATGGACAGACATTATGGCATGCCTGCGGTCGTCAGGAGCACCTGTGAAGGGGCGCCCAGGTGGGGCCATCTGTCTCCCTTCGTGTGGGCTCCTGGGACCCAGAGGGGGCCGCCAAGCACCTGACTGTTCCCACACATCTGTGCCCACGGAGCCTAGCGGCACCTCCCACCCTCTTCGGCCGTCCACATCATGTCTGCAGAAAGGGCCGGCTGCCCGAGAATCTAACCCACATTCCCCTTCACAGGGGTGTTGACATTGTGATCTGGATTGCGAAGAGGAAGGGATGGAATCTGGCAGGGGAAGAGGGCGGCCCTTCCAAGGTGGTCTGGAGATTCTTCTTGGTAGTGGCCAAACTCTGCCTCTCAAAAAGGCTGGCTTTCCGTGTATATAATTCCAGGTCGCTGGAGTCTCACGGAGATTCACTGGAGAACCGCCAAGGTTCAAGGGTCAGGAGGATGGGATGGGGATGGGGCAGAGGTGGGCATGGGAAGGCCAAGGGAAGGCCACAGGCAACAAGGTCAGTGGTAATCCCAAGCGTCCGCGCCCTGTCTACTCGCATCCAGTGGCGTTCATCCAAGGCCTGTCTCCAGGTTGTGTCGGGGAGAAGAGCCTTCCCAGCTAACTGGGCACGGAGGTCCCTCCATCTCCTGCACCACCAGTCAGACCTTCTGGAACAATTCGCTGCCTTCTTGGGAGGTCAAGCCCTCCTCTCCTGCGAGGCCACAGGCACGGGAGGCCCGTGTCCCACACATCACCGTCACCAGTGTCCCGCAGCATTCAGAGTATACAGTAAACCCTCCAAGGTCCCTCTCCGCTCTGCAGTCACACATTTGTGACAGTGATTTGGCTCTGGCACCCTCTGGGAGCCCCCAAAGTGGGGGCCAGTGGGGCTGGATGAGGCCCCAGTCCTCACCGTGGGTCTTTACTGCATGCCCAGTTCTGCCTTAGGTTTCACTTGAAGGAGGGAGTCTCGCAGTCAAACCCTTGGAAGTGGCCAGCCCTCAAGGACGAAGAGGCCGGCCTGCAGCCTCAGACTGGCCTGCTGGGCTGGGAGGTCTGTGGCTCCTTCCTAAGAGCATCCTCTGAGAGCCGTCTCAGGCTGGGCCACAGTGACTGCTCATCGGGTTGCCTGCTCACTCAGGATGGGGAGCTGGGAACAGTGGAAACCCACAGGCCTAACCCAGTACGTTGCCTTCATTGTGGGCAATTCGAATGCTTAGGGAACAGGCTAGCTTTCCCAGCACAGGCGCTCTCGCCGCCAGCACAGGCGCTCTCGCCGCCAACCCAGGCTGCCAGTACCCGGAGCTGAAGAATCGTGTGGCTGTGTATCTCCACTCGGACATGGCTCATGGCACCCCGATGGCCGGCCCCTCCTCACGCCACCTCTCACTGGGCCGTGGGTAATGGGGCCCAGGAAGGACTTGCCACCCAGCTCTCTGGGTGCCCCTCATCTTGACTGCAGGCTGCCTTGACCTCCCCTTTCTCGCCAGGTCCAACGACCCTCATGGGATACACACTCCTTCTTGGCTGCCTGACCCTGTATGGCGCCCAGCCTTGTTGAGCTGCTGACTGGCCGGTGGGGGAGGGGAGGCAATGAGCTACAGAGAGGCAAGGAAAAGTGGTGTGGACACCAAAGGGAAGGAAGGCCTGGAACAGGACGAGTGTGGGGGCGTGGCAGGCGGAAGGAACTCCTGTCCAAGATGGGACAAGCCAAAAGCCTCGGACTGTCTCCAAATTGCTCATTTACTGATACTTTTAGCCTCTTCTCTTGGCTTATTGTTGATCTTCCACGTTACCTCTGCCTTCTTTGGGGAGTCTGAGGGGGCCGTGGCTGAACCCAGACAGAGAAGAAGAGAAAGGAGCAAAGCCCAACAGGCTCTCAAATTAGACAGCTGGCAGGTAGGAGGGGCACGGCCACATGAGGTGGGTGCACTAGTGGGTAAGCAGGTGGAGTGCAAGTAGAAGAACAGGTGGATAAGCAGGTGGTAGCACAGGTGCATGTGCAGGGGGGAGCAGGGGAAGTGCATATGGAGCAGCTGATGAGCAGGTGGGAGCACAGGTGCATGTGAAGTTGGGAGCACAGGTGGATGAGCAGGTGGGAGCACAGGTGGATGAGCAGGTGGGAGCACAGGTGGATGAGCAGGTGGGAGCACAGGTGCATG
>NW_019154121.1:27265601-27440095 GCF_002288905.1 Enhydra lutris kenyoni
GGCAGGTGGGAGCACAGGTGGCTAAGCAGGTAGACATTTGTCCTGGGCTCTCACTGAGGGAGTCTTGCCTCAGTGGCTCCTCAGGTGAGCCATGAGAAGCTGTGAGAAATGTGGTCTCACCTTACGAGAAGAATGCTTTTCTGAGCTCTCCAGGTCTCCATCCAGGAGCGGCATGGCAAAGGAACTCAGATCCTAGAAAGGAAAGAGAGCATATGGTCAACAGGATGGCCCTCAGGTGTCCATCCAGCCTTGTCCGGGGGCAGCACTGGCTCTATGCACGCACCATGCCCCCTTCCTGAGTCCTCCATGAGCACCGACCACCACAGAGGGGTGTGGATGCAAAGGGAGTAAGACGAGGGGTGACAACATGTTAGCTTCTTCAAAGAACCTGAGCATCATCCCTTCTAGAACATGAGGCTACACTGCGGCCCCCGTCACCCAAGGTAGGAGCAAGGGGAAGAGGCTGGGACTGGAGGCAGGAAGGAAGGCGCCCCAGGAGGAAAGCAGGAGTGGAGAGCAAAGGTTTCTCGGCGCTTTGGGAATGGCTGATGGACAGGCCCCCATCTCAGGACACAGAACGTGGGGCCTCAAGGAAGCAGTCCAGGATGCGCGTCTTCCTGGGAGAGATGACGGGGCCTCGTGGGGAGGAGTTCGGGACTGGTGGCTGGGCTGGAGTGGTCAGTGAAGTCGGGTGACACCATGGCGAAGAGGAGTGGTGTGGGTCCAACTTGGGTCACTTACCCCTTCCCTCTGCTCCTCCTCCCCCTGGTCTCACCTGGTCTCACCTCCTGCACAGCCTGGAAAGAAGCCGCATGTAGGAGAACTTGCCTGAGTTCTTAACCTTTCTTTTTTTCCCTTTTCATTGTGGTAAAATGCATGTAACATAAAGCTTTCCATCTTAACCATCTTAAGTGCACAGCTTCGTAGCGGTAAGCGCGTTCCCACCACGCCATCACCACCACCATCTGCCTCCAGAACGTTCTCATCTTGCAAAACAGAAACTCTGTCCCCATGAGACAACTCCCCATCCCCTTCGCCAAGAGCCCAGCAATCACCATCCTACTTTCTGTCTCTATGAACGTGACAAGGCCCTGCCTCAATAACGTGGAATCATGCACTATTTGGCTTTTTTCTTCTTTTAAGATTTTATTTATTTATTTGACAGACAGAGGTCATAAGGAGGCAGAGAGGCAGACGGGGGAGGGGGGGGTGTGCGGGAAGCGGGTTCCCCACAGAGCAGAGATCCTGATGCGGGGCTTGATCCCAGGACCCTGAGATCATGACCTGAGCCGAAGGCAGAGGCTTTAACCCACTGAGCCACCCAGGCACCCCTGGCTTTTTTTGTGACTGGAATATTCATTGTACTTAAGCATAATATCTTCAGAGTTCCTCTGTGATGTAGCCTGTGTCAGAGTTTCCTTCCTTTTGGTTCCATTGTAGCGATGTACCACATCTTGCCTACTCATTCAACTACCAGTGGACAGTTGGGTTGCTTCGACCTCTTAGCCCTGGTGAGTCATGCTGCTGTGAATATGGGTGTTGAATTGTCTCCCCCATAACTGCCCAAAGTCATAGATTGAAGTTGTAACTCCCAGACCCTCAGAATGTGACTGTCTTTGGAGATAGGGTCTCTACTGAGTTAAAATGAGGTCATACAGGTGGGCCCTGATGCAGTGTGACTACTGTCCTTGAGGAAGAGATTATTAGGACACCGACACAGAAGGAAGACCATATGAAGACACAGACAGAAGATGGCCATCTACAAGTCAGGAAGAGGTCTCAGAAGACACCAACACTTCCAACTCCTTGATTTTGGACTTCGAGCCCCCAGAATGGTAAGGGCAGAAAGTCACTCAGCTCTGTGCTACTTTGTCATAGCAGCTCTAGCAAACGAATGCATATACACATCTCTCGTTGAGATTCTGCTTTCAATTCTTTGGGTAAACACCCCAAAGTGGAATTGCTGGATCCCATGGGAATCCTATTTTTTTTTTAAGATTTTATTTATTTATTTGACAGACAGAGATCACAAGTAGGCAGAGAGGCAGGCAGAGAGAGAGGAAGGGAAGCAGGCTCCCTGCTGAGCAGAGAGCCCGTCGCGGGGCTCGATCCCAGGACCCTGGGATCATGACCTGGGCCGAAGGCAGAGGCTTTAACCCACTGAGCCACCCAGGTGCCCCATGGGAATCCTATTTTTAATATTCTTGAGGAACCGCCAGCCCGTTCTCCACAGCAGAGGCTCCGCTTCGCATTCCCACCAATAGGGCACAAGGTTCCAACGTCTCCACATGCTCACCAATGCTTGCTACTTTCTGGGTCTGGTTTTGTTTCTATAGGAGCCGTCTTGAAGAGTGTCGGCTGGTACCTCATCATGGTTTGGATCTGAGTTTGGATCCTCTGACGGGATCTTTCATATGGGACCTCTTTTCAGGAGCTTCTGGCCATTGGTGCATCTTCTTCAGAAAAATATCTGTTCAAGAAGCCCTTTAACCATTTTTTAACCCAGGTGGCTTGTCATTGAGTTGGTAGGAGTTCTTTCTGTATTTTGGACACTAACCTTCTATCAGATATGTGATCTGCAAATATTTTCTCCCATTCTGGAGGTTGCCTTTCACTCTGTGGATTGTGTCCTGTGGATTGTGTCCTTTGGGGGCACAGTTCTTAATTTTGAGGTGGTCCCATTGATCTATTTTTACTTTGTTGCCTCTGCTTTTGGTGTCATAATCAAGACTTCAGGGCCAAATCCAATGTCATGAAGCTCTTCCCCTCTGTCGTCTTCCAAGACTTTTCTAGTTTCAGCTCTCACGTTCAGGTCTGTGATCTGTGCTTAGTTAGTTTGCCTGTATGGTATAAGGTGTGGGTCCAACCTCACTCTTCTCCAGGCCCATAATGTCCCCAACACCGTGTGCTGGAAAGACTGTCTTTCTCCCACTGAATGGTCTTGGCACTCTAATCACAAATCATTTGGCCACATATGTGATGGTTTATTGGGGGGTTTCTGTTCTATTTCATTGGTCTCTATGTCTGTCTTCCTGCCAGCACCACACTGTTTTAATTACTATAAACTTGTAATAGATTTTGAAATCAGGAACTATGAAATATCTTACTTTGTTCTTTTTTATTATTATTATTTTCAAAATTGTTTTGGCTACTCAGGGTTCCTTGAGTATTTCCATACAAATCCACTTAGGATAGATTTTTTTCCCATTTCTTCCCCAGAAGGTGCCAGCTCTCTCTTGGGCTTGTTCTCCAAGACTTTCAGCCTTGCCCCTTTCAGGCCATCTCAAACCTCTGCTCCAAGAGTGATCCCTGAAGTTGTGGGCCTTATAGTACGTGGGCCCCTCCCCTCATGCCTTGGGGAACTTGGCAATGGCTTCCACACCTGTTCCAATGGAACACACTGGGGACCTCGGGTCCCACTACATAGGCGAGCTGGTTAGCCTACAGTGCAGTGTGGGAGTCCCCATCATTCAGCTAGCAGCCCAGGGGGACGGCCCCCAGCTTCCCAGGGGACCACTGGGAGGAGCCACGGTCAGGAGCTCTGGGCCAGGCCTCGCAGCCTCCAGTGCAGGCCCTGTGGATCTGCCGACCTCTGCATCCTTGTTTCTGATGTGTTCCGCACCCCGGCACATTTCCGCAAGCGCGCGAACGGACTGCTGTGGCTCTTCCGCGCCCAGCTGCGTGTCCGTGGACACTTCGTTGGGAAGGCCATCTCAGCCCCTCGCACACCTCAGTTCAAGGCCGCCCTTCAGCAACTGTCCACTCCCTCCCGGAAGAACAGACCCTGCTTTGCGAGAGTCCCTCCCGGACAGGGCCGGCCTCCCGCACAGAGCCTGGCCCAGGGCCGAGTGGGGATGGCCAGCTCTGGTCCCCGCTCTCCGCACGCCCTAAGCTCACGGCTGCCTCTGGGCTTTGCAGCTCTTCCTAATCTTCACCCCCAACCGCCAGTCCTGGGTCGCAAAGGGTGAACTTGTAGGAGCCACGGAAGGCCCAATCCCCATATTATCTCTGGCGGGGACCCGCCCTCAAGCAGAACGAATTCTTCTCTTATCTGTGTTCCCACCACTGAAGACAGGCCTTGATGACAGGATTTACCAGGCCATACTGTGGTCATTCATCAGTCTGCTTCTCTGGCTAGACTTCCAGTTCATCAGGGGCAAGGGCGCGGGGTTCCCGTGGCTCTTCCCTGCCCGCATCTGCGGGACATGCGGTGAGCACGCAGACGTGTTTGAACCCGCACCCCCTGATCCTGTGGCGGCCGGGGGGGTGGGGGCAGCGCCGTCTGAGCCGACGGCCCCGCAGCGAGCAGGCCCTGCGCGGTTCAGCACCCTGGGAAGGAGGAAGGACCAGGTGTGGGTGCTTATCTCCCATTTTAATGAGTACATTCCTCTCTGGTTTCAAATAATCATTACCCTCGAACATTCGTGAGGTACAACAGTTTCCACACACGAAAGCCTTTCCACAAATACTCATTTGTTCCTTAAAGCACCATCAGGCTCTTGCCCCGAGGCCCCCAGCGGTGAAATGACTCATGTTAGCCAGTCTTGAAAGGGGAGAGGCCGGGATGCTGGTCCGGCTCCCATCACGAGTGGCCTCTGGAAGGCAGGGCTGCCGCGAGGTCCCCGCCGCTATTCCTGACCCGCGAGAGCTCCTTAAAGCCTCCAGCGTCCCCCACCCCGGTGGCCCGCCTGCCCCTCAGCACCCCCGGCTGGCCTGGGCCTGCTCGCTGGAGCATCCCTACAGGGAAGTCCCCAGGCGGGAGGGGCAGGCTTTGCGGGAAGGCTCCCCCACCCCACATTCCAGGATTCTAATCTCGGCTCCCATCTCTCAGGGCTCACCGAGAAACAGCGCACACCTTGGAGGCCAGGTATGGGGAAATCTGGAGCTGTGGCCACAAGACTATTAGCCAGTGGAATAATCAAGACCTGGCCTCCTAGCTCAGCTGAACTTCCAGAAGGCCCAGGCTCCCAGAGCCTGCCCTGGCCATGTGATTTCTAAATATTAAACTCCCAGCAGAGCTTCGTGCTTTCCTCACGGCTTTATCTTCGCCTCACCATCCCTGAACCTCCTTTTCGGGTCTGCCAGCCAGGCAGCCGGTCCTGGCACTGGTGGGCATTTTGCTGGGTAACGCTGAGGCACTAGGAAATGCGGGAAGGGCTGGTGGCGGCCGAGAGACTCTGGGCTTGTCGCTGGCCGCACACACTCCATTTTAGACCTTGATCCCAGGCTCTGGAAACGAGTATCAGGCTCTTCAGGGAAAGGGAATTTTCAGGATGTGGGCTGCTGCTCAAGTCACCTGTCAGGAACGCGTAGGGATAAAACAGAAAAGCCCCAAGTTCGGGAAGATTCCCAAGATGTGAGCTGACCTTCAAAGCAGGCCATGTAAGCCCCCAGGCCCACCCCCTTCAGAAATTCTGGCAAAAGCCCACATTCTACCACAAAAAAAGGGGTCAGCAACAGAGCTGTCCTGATGTGCCATTACCGTGCCCTTCTTTGATCTTATTTTGGTCCTCAGAACAGCCCATACAAGTAGGATAGACAAGGGGAAAACCGCAGTTCTAGAGCTGAAGATGCTGCGAGTCAGAGAGGCGTAGCCCCCGGCCCGCCGGCCGGCCGGACAGCAGCCGGCAGGCCGTGGAAGCCAGGACCAGGCCCTCCCAGCTCAGAGCCTCCCTCCGGCGGCTCAGCTCCACCGCAGACGCCCCCAGCCATCAGCGGCTGCGGAGACCTAGAGCTCTTCCTTGCCTAATGAGGAGCCTTGGCCCAGGGCGACCTCAGGGGAAGAAAAGGACAAGTGCGGATCCACGCAGCTCTGGGACTCACTCCCGGAGCGGCTGGTGACGGTCTCTCTCAAGGCCTTCTCTTAATGAAAAGTACTTCCCGCCGCGGTGGCCGAGAGCAGAGTCCCGCCACCGGATGCCATCACTCTGCACGCTGGCGGGTCTACAGCGTGTGGAGTTCGGGGTTTTGTGGGTGGCTCCCCCACTCCCCATGGATCCCAAACGGATTTGTGGATTCCCGAAGGACAGGGGCTGTTTTACCCACGTTTGGGCCTTGAGAGAAGGTGCAAGGTAAGCGTGCATCGCTCAGATGTGGTCTGGCCTTTCGGTATTCCTGACGCTTCGTCCTGCAAAATGCCTTTGTTGACGCAGCTGTGGGCCACCCCCGGCAGAGGCCTGACTAAAGCACAAATACAGGACAAACAGAAAGGCTGCCAGTGTCAGGGGCCCGTGGTCTGCATCAGGGTTACAACAGAACATTCCAGCACAATTGCCAGCAGGTTGATTCCTACTGGGGAAGGAACACATGGAGGATGGTTTTCATTCTCCGCTCCTGCCGAGCAGACCTGAGTACACAGAGCACCGGGGACATCAGGATCCACCCTGCACTTGGGAGGACAACATAGCCAGGTCCTGCATCCCTCCGCCCGAGAGAACAGGACCTGTGCACGGGGAAGGAGCCAGGAGGCCGAGTTCCAGCCTCAGCTCTGCCGTTTACTATGGGGGGAGGGTCTCGGGAGTGTCTGAAGTCAGTTTTTCATCTGTCAGGTGAGAGGGTTTAACTAGAAGATTCCAGAAGAGGCCTTTTGGCTCCCACAGTTTTGTGTCTTGGTTTTCATCACTGAACTGAACACCATCCCAGGATCCTGGGAGCACTTTCGAGAAGTAGCGCTGGATTGAGACTAAAATGCGCTTCTTACCTCATATGATGACTCAGAAAAATAATTTTCTTCTCCTTTCCGACTACCAAATAATCTCCCTGGCTTTCGAAGCTCAGGGTTTGGGGGCAGAGTCTGTGGGAACGTGGGCTGCCCCTGTGGAGGGCTGGGTGCACGTCCTGTGCTCTGCCGGCACCTCAGAGGTGAGAGGACCCAGCCACACGTCTATCTTGATGTGCCCCTTAATCTGCTTCCAGGTGCTAACCTTCTGGTTACTCAGTTGGGTACTAAGGTCCCCCATCATGCACCTGGGTCGTCAGCACAAATGCCAGGTGGGTCCTCCGGATGCTTGGCATGATTCCAGGAAAGCCAGGAGTAGCATCCTCAGAATAATGGTGTCCAGTCACTCGGGTCCCACAGAGGACGCCCCTGCCCGGCCCGTCCGCCCGGCTCTCCGAGTCCCCATCACGCCACAAGACAGCTGCTCATGTGGGCTAGCCTTCTCCATGTCTGATCCGTGGGTCCTGTGGCTTGAAGTTCACCTCTCGAGGTGAGGGCCTTGGCAGGCCCCTCAGGTGGGAGGCCTGCGTGAGGCGTTTCCAGATGGACTAGGTTTGCACAATCCCTGAAAACCGCCCAACGCGCAGTTCTTGGTACCGATGTGGGGGGTGGTGACCAGAGCCATGGTCAACTGCAGACTTTGAAAAACACTCACATTATATAACTGCCCTCAGGAAAATAAGGAACAAACCCTGAGTCGCTGGAACTTGGCAACCGGGGAGGGACAGGGGCCAAATTAGGGAAAGCCTAAACTTAACTCTCGGAGAAGTTCCAGAATTCTTTATTTTCCACAGAGGACATCGTGGTTTCTGACTGCAGTCTGAGAGACTTCCTGATGTACAAAAGAAAAGAAAACCCCTATTTTTCACTCCTACAGCTACCCTGCCTGCCCCATGCCCCCCACTTGGGGGTCCCGACTGATTGACACAGCGGGCTTGGGCTCCCCCACCGACTGCCCTTAGCCTTTGTGCCAAGGAAAGTACTTCAGCCGCTGGGCTGGGCTGGACCTTCTCCAAAGAAAGAAGCCCTGGACCCCAGAAAAGGCCAAAGTACGGCAGCCTGAGCCTGCCCTGGCGCCACGGAAGTACTCGGTCCTGGCTCTCAGGAAATACTTGGTCCTGTTGCTAATGTTATACTCGGTCCTTGCACTCCAAGAAGTACTTGGTCCTGGTACTACAGGAAGTACTCGGTCCTGGTGCTAGGGAAGTACTTGGTCTTGGAGCTCGGGAAGTACTCAGTCCTGGTGCTGAGAAAGAACTCTGTCCTAGCGCTCCAGGAAGTACTCAGACCTGGTGCTCCAGGAAGTACTTGGTCCTGGTGTTGATGTTGTACTCAATCCTGGCGCTCTAGGAAGTACTCGGTCCTGGTGCTCCAGGAAGTACTCAGACCTGGTGCTCCAGGAAGTACTTGGTCCTGGTGTTGATGTTGTACTCAATCCTGGCGCTCTAGGAAGTACTCGGTCCTGGTGCTCCAGGAAGTATTCAGTCCTGGTGCTGAGGTTGTACTTGGTCCTGGCACCGAGAAAGTACTCAGTTCCGGTCCCAAGAAAGTACTTGGTCCTGGTGCTCCAGGAAGTACTCAGTCCTGGCCTTGAGGAAGTCTGGGTCCAGCTGCTCTCGCCAGTTCCCACCCAGCGGCTTCTCTAGCTCCACAGCAGCATCACACAGTAGAGTCTCTTCTCAACAGAACCCCAAGGCTGGGGTGGCCAGGAGGCCTCCCCTCCCCCTCAGCTGTCGGGTGTGGCAGATCATTTTAGCCTCCGCGAGACTCAGGGGTTCAATCTGTAAAGCAAGCCTGGACCACGGATATCCTGCAGTGTTGGGACTGTGAGGGCCAAGGCCAGGGACACGCCGGCCTCACCAGCCAAGGCTGGAGAGGACACAGGATGTCTCTAGGACACCGTGCAGAGTCCCGGGTCAACTGTCCACCTGGGAAGCCCTGGTGGTCTGTCAGGCCGACACAACCTAGGCCTGAAATCCAGTCGCAAATGTTCTGTAAAGACACTAGCTGCTGGGACGCCTGGGGCTCAGTCGGTTAAGCCTCTGCCTTTGGCTCTAGTCATGGTCACAGGATCCTGGGATCGAGCCCCATGTTGGACTCCCTGCGCAGCGGGGAGCCTGCTTCTCTCTCTCTTCCCAGGCCCCACTCCTGAGCTCTCTCAAATAAATAAAGAAATAAAATATTTTAAAAGAAAACGAAAAACAAAGACCCTGGCTGCTCCTCCTTATAATTAGAGAGCAGCCTCTACCCATTCACTTGCTGAAGGACAGGCTGACCGAGGACTTGGTGAGCACTTGTGAAGAGGATGGCCAAGGGCTGGCTGCTCTGCTCTCCTCTTGTGAAAAGGTAGCTGGGCCTGGCCCCGCCTTGTAGGCAGCTTGACCGGAGCTCAGTGGAAACTCGGACGGTCCCCATGAGCTGAGGTCGCTGTGCAGAGGGGACAGTGCCTTGTCCATAGCCTCCAGGGACTGGGGCTCTGGAAGGCCTGAGGGCTCCCAGTCTGCATGCGCCGGGCTCCCCCAACTCCCTCCTCGATCAGGCCCCTGGAGTAACCCCTTAAAGGCACGTGCCCCAGACCAGGCTGAGTCCAGCCTCTGTGAACCACTGAGGATTAGGAACCAGAATCAACCCCGTTTCTTGTCTTCTCCCAACCCAGTTCCTCCCGGAGGAGAGGAGCAGGGGCAGCGCTGGAGAGGCTCTTGGGTGCCCCTGGGAAGGAGGGTGGGCCCAATCGGTCGGAGGGGGCCTCTGTCCCCTCAGCTGGGCCTTTGCTTTGCCCATGGCCACAAGAAGTCCCCAAAGGAAGGACCTGGAGGAGGGGACACAGACGGGTAGGGAAGGCTGTTGTCCCAGTGGAACTGAGCGATGAAGCAGGAAACAGCCCCGGCAGGCCTATTTTTCCGGTCCTGGAAGAACCTTGGCCACACATAAAGGAGAGTGGCAGATGTAGGACAGGCCCATGGTCACATTACAGCCTCGTCTCTTCACGCCGCAGCAGTAAGGGGAAAGCAGCCGCCCCTCTGTCACCGGCTGGGTGGCGGACGGGTTTCCGCCGGGCACCTGCTCATGCTGTTTTATGTCCGAGAGCCCTTCCCCCTCCGACACCAGCAGCCGGCTGACAGCAAGGACCTCACCTTCCCCTAAGCGACTCGTTCCTCCCCTGTGCCAGGCTCGCGGCTGGACTCAAAGGAGAGTCTGTCCTTCCGTGAAACAAAACCGATGCTGGGGAAGGTGCTAACGAGGAGTCAGAGCCGGACGGCGGCCCGGTGTGTGCACTCACCGAGATCTGAGGACAGGGAATGGCCCGCCCAGGGCTCTCTGGGATGGCTCAGGCCTTCGGAAGGCAAGGACGGACTGAACAGACGTGCCATCTGTGGGAGGAGGGACAGCCCTTCATCTCTAGGGCTGTTTTCAGCTTTGACATTTCACTAGTTTGCTAAGACAAATCTTAAGATAGAGCTTGAAAAGACCAAGTCTGGGTTTCTGGACAGGGTTTATTTACTTGTAAATGAAACACCAAACCACTAAACCGAGACTGTGGTGGCCTTAGGTGGGCCACGCACTGATGCCCGCTGGGTGACTCTGGCCATGGGGGCTCCCCTGCTTTAACGTCCCCTTCACGAGGAAAAACACCAGCCACGAGGGAAAGTGGAGGGGCTGCCAGGTCTGTCCCACAGATCCAAATGGCCCTGCGTCAGCCCCGAGCCCCCCACCCGCCCCCACCCTGCAAACAGCGCTGGCCCCACAGGGAAAAGCAGACCGTTTGGGTCTACGCTTGTAGGCAAACTGCAGGAGGGACACCGCAAATTAGAGTACAACTGGGCACCCAGGGAACAATTTTATAAGGTCACGGCGCTGCTGGCTGGTTCTGAGACACACCCTCCACTCCGCGGGAGGGTCTTGTGCAATTCTGCTTGTGCATTTCTGCTCCCAGCCACCTACCCAGTGCGGCTCTGGGGCTTGGCCCAGGAGCTGAGCTGATAGCCGCAAAGCTTTCCAGCTCACAGTTTCCAGAATAGCCAATGTCCCTATTTGTAACACCATGCATCAGAAGGTTCGTCCCACTTTCGGCAGGAAAGGAGGATTCCTCCCCCAACCCCTCTTGCCGTGCCGCCCACCTGCTCTGGGCCAGCACGTCACATGCTGAAAAGTACAAGACGTTCAGAGTAAGCAGCAAACACCAAGGACGCAGAAAGAATTCAAAGGCTTTCTGCACTAAGCATGATGAAGAGAGGTGTTTTTCTTTGTTCCTTCCTGGGTGAACTGCCTGCTCCAGAAACATCTGGCCACGGTGTGCAAACGAACAGGCCAAACCCATCGATGGATCATCACGTTGGTTCGTGGATCCCACACAACCATCAAAACACTGGGAACGAGAACAAAAGAAGGATGCCTTTCATTGTTTCGCCGCATTTTTGATCCCACACACGGACGGACGTAGGACAATGCACGTCCTACTGCGCTGTGGACGAAGGAGACTCACAGTTGGGCCCCGAAAGCTTTGAAGCGGGTACGGATAGATTTCAGAGAGGAGCTGAGCCTTGGTCCCTCGAGATGTCACAAGAGTGGAGAAGGATAAGCACCATCTGTTTTCCTCTGTCCCGTGCCGGAGCCCTCTGACCTCTCCCTGGATTTTGTGGCCAGAAATATGCATGGAGTAGAGAGACAGAGAGCCACCTCTCTTGACCGTCGTGAGAGGTGGGCAAGTCCTTCCCTGCTCCCCTTTGGTCCTGGCCCTGAGTCCCCCCTGCCCCCCTCTCGTGGCCCTGAGAGCAGTGGGCAGGGCTGCTCCGAGCCAGCATGGGCGGCCTGGCTTCCGCCAACCCCAGCAGCCCTGGCCAGCACTAGGAACTGCCCTTGGAGCAACTGCCCAGCCCTGCAGAGTGGTATCTGTCAGCACCTGTGCCCACCTGGCCCACACCTGCTGCGGACCCCTGGGTCTCCTGACACCTAAGCCTAGGGGAATAATGTAGTCACGGTATAGGACAGTTGTAAAAGGTCTCAGAAATCTTCTGAATCTGGGGCGCCTGGGTGGCTCAGTCGTTAAGCATCTGCCTTCAGCTCAGGTCATGATCCCGGGGTCCTGGGATCGAACCCTGCATCGGGCTGCCTGCTCAGTCTGGAGCCTGCTTCTCCCTCTGCCCCTCCCCCCTGCTGTGCTTGGGCTCTCTCTCTCTCTCTCGCTGTCAAATAAATAAAATAAAATAGAAATCTCTCAAACCAATCAGTCCCCTTCCAGGCCAGGTGGAGTAACGATGTCTGGAGAGATCAGTCCGAGTGGCTCAAGCCACAGGGCACAGTCACGAACCAAATCCGGGTACTGTGACTTCTAGCCAGGTTATCTCTTGGTCACACGATGCTCTCTGTAGCTGACGTGGACTTTCTAGCTTATGTTTCTACCACAGAAGAGGACAGCACCACAATCTTACATAGTCACGGCACAATGCAAGCCCCTCGCGTGGGCCTGGCTGTCCTGGGCGCGCAGTAAATGTCCATCGTGGTCGGTCCACGAGGCCATCCTCTGATGCAAGTTTGGCATTTCCACATCCTTCCTCCAGCGACAAAGCTCTGGTTCCCAATGGCCCTTCTTTGGAACCATCAGCTTTGTATGAATGTGTGATTCCTGGAATCCGCCACATCTGTGTGGTGGTGGTCAGGGTGAGCAGCTGCTCCGAGAAGTTACTGGAACCACAGGAACCTGTGTCGGCTGGCTGAAGGCCGGCGGGTGCGTTCCCCAGAGGGGCTGCAGGTGCTGCCTGCCAGAGCCCCGCGCAGGTGCGCATGGAGCCCGGAGGGCCAGGAGATGGCATCTGCCTGTGTCCCCTTCCCTCCAGGGCTGGGCCTGCCAAGGGCCACGTGAGGCTCACGCCGGGCAGCTCCACGTGGGAAACCGGAGTTCTCGGGTAAGCAGCCCCCTCCCACAGAGCTCGTGACAATGGAGGCTTCCAGGGATCCCATCCTGGGCCCAAGTTGCCCCCAGGGTAAACTAATGACGCTCAAAGTAGCCAAATGACTGGTTCTTTTAAAAAATTCACTTTTTGGTCCTGTTTCCTAATTTAGCTCCTGGGGTTAAAAAAGCAGCTAAATTGGGCCTATGCCCCTTCTTGCTATAGGCCTGGGTACAGACTTCTGTCCTGACCCACCGTGCCGATTGGAAACCCACTTACCAAGTCTGGCCCTCATGTCCCTTGCTTGAGGTAGGAGGTCCCAGAGGCCCTCCAAACCACCCCATTCTGTTCCAGACCCTCCTTCTCCCCAGTCCTGTGACAAGAGGACTCCTGTCTACACGGCTGAGTCTGTGCTGACCCACCTGGCACGGGGTCTGGCTCCAGAGGCACCTGGACAAACAGCAGTGAGGCAGAGCCACCACAGGATGGGGGCAGGGGAGCAGGCATTTTTAGGGCGCACTATGCTGTCTGATACCAAAATGGTAAATATGTGTCACTGTACGTGTGTCCAAACCCACAGAATGGACCACACCAAGAGTGAGCCCAACGTCAACCCCAGGCTTTCATTAGTAATAAGGTATTAACGGTCCATCCACAGATGAATGGATCAAGAAGATGTGGTATATATATATAATGGAATACTACACAGCCATCAAAAACCAAAACCTTGCCGTTTGCAACAACGTGGATGGAACTAGAGGGTATTATGCTGAGCTGAGTAAGACAATCAGAGAAAGAGAATCATCGTATGATCTCACTGATACGAGGAATTTGAGAACAAGACAGAGGATCATAGGGGAAGGGAGGGAAAAACAAAACAAGACGAAACCAGGGAGGGAGACAAACCATAGAGACTCATAATCTCAGGAAACAAACTGAGGGCTGCTGGAGGGGAGGGAGGGTTGGAGGGATGGGGTGGCTGGGGGAGGGACATTGGGGAGGGTATGTGTTATGGAGAGCACTGTGAATTGTGTAAGACTGATGAATCACAGACCTGTACCCCTGAAACAAATAATATATTTTATGTTAACATAATAATAATAATAATAAGGTATTAGTATAGGTTCATCAACTATAACAAACATACCTCAGAATGCCAGGCATTAATAAGAAGGGATACTGGTGGGGAGGGGAAGGCGGTATGTGGGAACTCTCTGTACTTTCCTGCCCAGCTGTTCAGTTGTTCTGCAAATCTAGAACTGCTCTAGTAATGAAAGAAAAAAGCAAGCATAACAAAAGGCTAGAGCTGGCCTCAGGGCCAATGGCCAACCAATACCCATGCCACTGGGCTCAGCACCCACCCTGTGCCGTTACCATCCGGAGACAGAAGGGACCCTGGGGTCTAGCTGAGGGGCCTGCCTGCAGCTCCTCTGAGAGGCCCATGCATCACTCTGTTTGAGGAAGGAGCTGGGGCGTGGTCACTCCCCCCCATATCCATGGCTCTGATGCCTTCCAGAACACAGAGGAGCAGGTGCACTGCACATGCCCAGACTCAGAGTCCTGAGCAGAGGGGATCTTGTCGAAGCCTCCAGGCAGAAAAGATAAGTGAGGAGATAAGGTGACCAGGAGGGTTGGGCAGCGTGAGAGCCAGGAAGTTCTGAGAGCCCAGGTCCCATCTTTCAGGCCAAGCCAGCCAGTGGGGACCCAGCGGTGGGGCTCGGGCCTTCATGCTCCAGATGGAAGCAGGTGCTCGCCGGAGTCACCAGGCAGCCTCAGGATGTGTGGCGTGGGAGGACAAATCCCAGCGCCAGGCTGGAGACTGAGTGGGCACAGAGAAACTCACGGTTCCTGGTCGGGGACTCAAAGCCACAAACCACAGTGCTAGTGAATCCAAACAAGGAATCTGCTAGGTTTTTCTGGTTTTTTGTTTTTTTGCTGCCAACAAACCCATTCTGTTCTAGAGGGGCTCGTTATGTAAGTAGGGGAGGGAAGAAAAATGCTGGACGTGAGGCCAAAGTCACCAGAACAGCAGAAACTTCTAGATCAGCCTCTGCCACAGCAGGGAGTCAGGTACAAAACACAGGGCTTGTTTGTGGCTTTGCTTTTTCAAGGGAGGAAAAAAGTCTGCTTCCAACATCCTAAGAATTGGGTTAAAAGCCATCATCTCTTAGGAGGATCTGATCACTGAGATGTCTCCGGTGTGTAGCCTGTGTCCCCAGGCCATGTGTGCCTCCCTGTGGGCTGGGATGGGCCTAGGATGAAACACGTCCCTGAGCCTGTCCTCCGCATTTCTCATCTACTCCTTGCTAGAATGGTTTGGAACCTTTATTTCTTGCTGAAGAAGCACAGAGGATTCTGGACCAGGTCTTATGGGGATATTCCTAGAGCCAGAGAACCTTGGAGCTATCTGTCCCTTCGCCAGGCCAGCCCCTCATTTTCACTTGTGGTCGCTACCAGTATGTCCTGGAAGCCTCCGGACCACACATCCCTCTACCCTTTATATCTGTGAGGCCCCTGGGACACCTCCCTCTGCATGCAAAGCACAAGTCCTCATGCCCACAGTGCATGGACTCTGACCTTCCAGAACCACGATGGTGATGATCTGGGGGAGGTCCACAGAGAAGAAAGGGAAACCCCAGAGGCAGAGAGGGAAACCAGAGCCGCCAGGGACATTCCCTGCTGCTTCTCCTTCTGTGCACATGGCCCCATCTGCATGTTAAAGGACAGAAATAAAAGATCATGTAGGCTAGTTCTCTCTGGTCTGTGCATGCACCCAGCTTGGAGAACGGGATCAGGCCGAACAGGAGACCTGCTGGCCGAGACCTTAGGGTCCCTCCTGCCTGAGCATGAAGTCACCACCCCCCAGTGCAGCCAGGCCATGTGAGACTGGCCTGCACGCTGTCACCGGAACCTTGCATGTCAGTGAAGGTCAGGACACACAAAGATTTTTTTTTTATGCATTACAATTTTATTTTGAGCTTGACATTTGTTCAACGGTCACGGAATTTCTAGGTCAGGTTCAGGTAACTGAAGAGCCTTTGTAATTCGTTCTTATTGTCTAGCGCCATGGGATGCTGCAAACACAGTCTGTTACAAAATGGGAAATCACATTTTTCTAAAGACAGGCTGAGAAACTCTGATTCAGGAAGTTGTCTCCTCACAGCGTAGGGTGCCTTGACCTGTCTCCCTCGTCCACGCTGGGGCTCTCACTCCAACCTTTCCTCAACTAGCCAGAGCACAGCCGTCTGTGTTGGACACGTGACGACTCCTGCGTATTGGTCTGAGGCATGCGAGCTGACAGCACCCCCCGCTAGGACTAACCCCCCCAGTTTCTCATACGCACAGGTAAGAGGACCTACTCATCCCCCAAGAACTAGCTCAAGTCCCACAGACCCATGATGCCTTTCTTAACGAGACCAGTTGGGACCCTTCTCTAACCCCATGCAGTTCAAGAGTTCCAGATACTTGCTTAAGAATTTAAAGAGTTTTGAGTTAAAGAGTTTTAAGAATTTAAATCCCTCAAGCTCTGTCTGGGATTTATTGATAAATTTTTATCTCGGCAGAGAGCACTCTTGAGGGCAGCAGCTCTGCTGTCCATGTGTGTGGGTAAGAGCTAAATTCATGGGATTTGGAAGTCAAAACAAGACGATGTAGGATGGAAAAGTTGGGGTCCCACCCTTGGCCCCATCCATGTTGTGCCCCCAAAGGAACCATCTTTAGCTGCATATCCTACTAGACTTCTTTATGCACGAGCATCCTATCTAATACTAGGGACCCCCGCCATGCATACATTCTGCCTCACACTTTGCTTATCCAGGATATCATTCACTATCAGCACAGAGAGATTTTTCCGGTATCCAGCGCACACTCCTTTGGATGGAACGTTCTAGTTGTACCAGCCCCCGTGGCAATCTGTGTCTCTCATCTTTGGCCACCAGGACCAGGCTGTCATAAGAACTTTGTGCATTCTTCATATTTCTAGGATATGTCCCCAGAAGCATGACGGTGGCTCAAACGGCCGTGAATTTGTGACTTCCGGACAAAACTGTCATGCGTCCTTCTTACGACGGTGCCATTCTGCCCTCCTCACTCCGGGGGAGGAGGCTCTGCTTCCCTCAGAGCCTCACCCACAGACTGTCTATGCTGTCAAAGTTCAGGATTTTGCCGGATTGGTGTGGAACGGCACCTGTGTCTCCTATGTTTCACCTGTTTACTTTCATCTCTGGCGTGCCGTGCAGCACAGAGTCAAGTCCTTGGGTCAGCAAGCTGGGGGACGGTCCCTCTCCGCCTGCAGGTATGACCTGGGTCCTGACATGAGCGCGGACCCAACCGGCTTTGTCGTTGTTGTTAGTAAAACAGAACAGAAATGATGCCCCTGGAAGTGTGTTTTATGGTGTGTCCATCAGGCCAGCGGTGATGGGAAGCTCCTCGCCAGGGCTCACGTCCAAGTCAGCGGGCTGCCGGGGAGGGGCTGCGTGCTAGTCTGAGGCGCCAAGTGCCACCGTCCCTGAACGCACAAGCCGGGCATTCCTGCCGAGGAACAGTCCCTCCTTCCCTCTCCTCCCCGAGTCTGGGCCCCTACGATCAACAGAAATGCCCCAGGAGGATCACGTGGTAGGAAGCTGGTGGCTTATCCCTGAATCTCCTGGAATCTGCCCCGCGGGGGACACCAGCTGTTAAAAGTCCGGCTGCCTGGAGACCACCCTGCCACAGGGAAGCTCACGCCGGCCAAGGGGAGAGGCTGCACTGAGACCCTTCCAGCAGCCGTCCGCCAGCCCAGGCACCCGACGCGGGGTGAGGAGACCTTCAGAGCCCTCGGCCCTCAGCTGCTGTCTGGCCAAGAACACGGGTGGAACGTCACATGGGAACTGGGCCCACCATGAGCCAGGAAACCCCCGGACCTGCGATGATCCCCAACCACACTTCTAAGGTCTGGGTGGCTTGTGATACAGCAACAGATGACCAGAAAACTACGTGATCTTGTGGAAGTCAGTTTCTCTGTGCCTCAGTTTCCTCATCCATAAAATGGGAATCATAGGAGTTCCTCTCAGATCTTGAGTTAATATACATACACATGTAAATATGTAACACGAGCTACTCCCCTGGTTTATAAAGGCAAGATGCCATTATGTAGGGGCAGAATGCTGTTATCTTTGAGAGAGGCGGGGGGTGATGTAGGCTGGGGTTTCTAGTCTGGGGGGGGGACACTCCTGCCGGGTTTTTCGGTCTTTCAGGAGGTGGGAAGGAAATGCACATGTCACCGTGACCACGTGGGCGATGAGGACGGCCAGCCCCTGCTTCACTGCTATCATGTCATTGGCTCCAGTAACGCTGATGGTCTCAGGCCGATCGGGAGACTGGTCTCAGGAATGACTAAATGCAGAAACTATTTATTAACAAGTGTTTATCAGACAGTCTTCCAAAATGTAGGATGAGTGGGAGAAACCAGAGGAGGCTTGGGAGAATTTTTAAAATACGTTAGAGCCACTGACGTCTTTATTCATTGAAACACGTGTCAGGGAGCCTTGTGTGTCTGGAACTGGGCATTCACAGGGGAGCTCCACGCTCCTCCCCAGTCTCAGGATGGGGCTGGGGGAAGAGACAGACTGCAAAGGGGGCCCGAGGGACCCACGGGGTCATGGAGATGAGCTCTGTCGTGAGAGTGGTGGTCGCATGCCCACTCCCATTTATCACAATCTAACTGCACACTGAAACTTGGTGCACGGCATTGTATGTAAGCTATAGGTCAATAAATCCGAGCCCAAAGTGACCCACCAGCCACCGCCCATCCCCATACTTTAGGATAGAAAAAAGAAAAACGTACAATCTGCAGAACACAGGGAAGATGTCTACGTTATTGATCCTGAAATACGGAATGTGCTTTCTCATGCAGTGGGAGCAGAAGTTCCAGGAAGCAGCTGTGCAGTGTGGGTGATAGCTATACTCTATTTCCAGCAAAATGCTCTGGTTTTAGTCGCCCTCCTGGTGACGAAGTACCTGGTTACACTTATCCGATGGGGCACAGGTGTCCCTTCTTCCCCTTCCTGGGATCTGAAAGTCTGCACTTCACCTTCCAGAGCCCAGCTAGAGGCACAGTGGCTACAGATCTAGGAGGAGAGATGTGTTGGACACCAAAAACCCAATTTCTCCCAAGAGTAAAACCCCAATAGTGTGAGGTGTCACAATCCTAAATTTCCTATCCCAAGGCCCTTTATTAGGATCAAGGTAATATTTAAATGATAACCATGAGAGACAACCCATGACACGAATCCCTGCTCTGAATTACGGGATTACCGGTGTAGCTAATCTCAGAAAAGGGCCCCCACAGCCCAGGAATGAAAAGAGAAATTCAGGTGCAGTAGAGATGTTCAGACAGAAACAGCTCTTGGATGAAGCCAGTTTGGGGAGCACTGGAGCGGGGACCCTAGGGAGGCGCTTGGGGTGGGGAAGGGGATATCCAAAGGCGCTCATGGGCTGAGGCCACAATTCCCCACCACCTCTCTATTAACTACCCGGTCTGTCCAGCCGAGCAGGAAATGCAGGGATCACTGAGCACCAAGAACATGGTGGACATTTAAACGTGATGAAGAATGTGGATCACGGGCAGTTTATCTCAACCCGACATCCATCCTCACCGGCACGCCAGACTTTGTCCAAGTGCCGTTACCGAGACCCCAAAAGTACCAGAAGCTGGGTGATGTCAGGTTTGTTTCACTGGTAAATGCATTTCACAGAGCTCTTTTTTGACAGCATTCCAAACAAGACATAGATGCAGGTCTCAGACCTTTGGATTAACCAGAGTCCTGAGGCATCTGGAATTATTGAAAAATACTCTTTGGATTTTTGTTTTGTTTTGTTTTGTTTTGTTTGCACTTGCACAATACTCTCTTATCTATCTCCATGAACAAAACTAGAGAAAGCTGACTTGGGGCATGGGGGCGGGGGGTACTGTTAGACTCAGTGTCTAGCTGGGCCTTGGACAAGAAGGTCTAGAATTTTCTTTCTTCTTTTTTTTTAAATATTTATTTGAGAGAGAGAGAGAGAGAGAGAGAGAGAGAGCGTGCACACGTGAGCAGGGAGAGAGGCAGAGGGACAAGCAGACTTCTGGCTAAGTGCAGAGCCTGACACGGGGTTCGACCCCAGGATCCTGAGATCATGACCTGAGCCGAACGCAGAAGCTTAGCTGACTGCACCACCCAGATGTCCCCAGAATTTTCTTTTCAGATAGACGAACAGGAGGGGAAACGCTGAGTCCAAGTCAATGCGCTCTAAGTACAGATTCCTGTCTCCTGTAAAGCCAGTCCTCAGAGCACGTAAGATGCTACTGAGAAGCCCTGAGGACCCCATTCAGTGGGCTGCGGTGGGGCCCAGGAAGGCACAGTCTAACGAGCCCCCAGGGCTACCCTTTGAGAAATACTCGGCGCTCTGGTCCACTGACAGAGGGTTTTCCTCCCCATTTAGAAGACAGTGGAGGCAGGGAGGCAGGTGGAGGGGGGACGGGGCAGGGAAGTGGGTAATTATTCTCATCTACCAAGTAGAGATCTGGGAAGGAAGAGGAAAAACAAATTTTTTACATGTTGGCGTGGCCCAGTGTCCTCTCTATGCAGCCAGAAGAAGGAACAAGTCCTTCTGGGGAGAGCTGCCAGGTGGCCACTAACAAGGCCTAGAGGGACATTCTGACGATAGCCCAAGGGGCCTGGAGGAGAGGGGTCCCCAGATCCTTGAGTGGGGCACTCAGAGCCCCTCAGCCCACCCCAGGCCAGATGGAGCACGCCCCTCCCCCACCAAGACCCACCTTCTTTCCAAGTGTCCCCCCAGAGTTTGTGTTGGAAGACCGACCGGTAAGCGCATTTCCAGGCTCTGCAATTTCAGCAGATAAGTGTGGGATGACTCAGAGGGAGTGGGTGGTGACAGATGCCTGCAGTGAGCTCTGAGCCAGGCCTGGCTGGTTCTGGGTAAGCGCCTGGCTTGGGTCTTGGCCTAACGTGAAGGGCGAATCCCACCAGGGGATAGAGCGCTCTGGGATTCTGAGTGGAAAATCTGTTCAAATGGATCACTCCCTAGTCCAGCCCCCTCCTACCCAGCCCCAACTCAGCACAGCACCAGCAGCAGGGTCTTCAAGAAGCCCTGGGCACCTGTGTCAGAAGTCAGAACACATGTGTTTGAGGGGTCCACGTGGGTGCCGTGCCAGGCCTCCCCCCAGTGTCTGGGTGCTGGGAGTTGCCCTGTCTCCTTTGTCCGCCAGGCCTTAAAAGCACAGCATTCCTGCTCCCTACTAAAATGCAGACACCCCTCCAAGGACACACCCAGATGCCCTTCTGGCTCAGTCTTGACTCCTTTGTCTTCGGAGCCTGGCAGAGACGCCTTATGGTGAGGAGGTCCCGTTATCCAGAAAACTCACCTTTCTGTCATAGCTGCATCGGGCAGTAGTAGGTACCAGCAATACAGCGCTTGAAGAATCATAGTTATCGTTAATTTGACTTTTCAGATGAGCAGAAAGCACCCTTCTGATCCTTTTTTTTTTCTTTTAGATTTTATTTATTTATTTTGAGAGAGTAAGCACAAGCAGGGGGAGGGTCAGAGAGAGAGAGAGAGAAAGAGAGAGAGACTCTCAAGCAGACTGTGCTGAGCATGGAGCCTGACGTGGGGCTCGATCCCACGACCCTGAGATCATGACCCAAGCTGAAATCAAGAGTTGGACGCTCATCCAACTGAGCCACCTAGGCGCCCCACCCTTCTGATCTTACTGGTGAAAATATTTCTAAAACTGTCCTCATACATCTCAAAGCTTTGATAAGGAGCACGGGTAGGTAGGGTCTAACCGTCAGATAGCCACGGTTTGTGGGAAGTACCAGGCCTCTACCTCCAGCAGCCCCAGACAGAAGGGCAGGGGCAGGGCGGTGGCGGCAAGGCCCAGGCCTGATGCTCTCTCTCCAGGAAGGTGCCCTTTCACACCTTGTGTTCTGCCACCTTTTTTCCTCCTGGAGAGAGTCCCACCCCTGATACGGCTCACGGGAGATTCTGCCTGTTGCCCCTGGTTAAGGGGAAGGCCGTACGTTGTCCCGTCACTATGCGAGGGTAACATTCCGCCTGTCTCCTCACGACCTTTTCCTGAACACAGGCCACCCCAGCTCAGCCTTCCACCTTAGAAGTCTCCAAAACCCCAAAAGTCCTCAAGTGTCAGCCCCAAGTTTACTTCCAGCCATGAAAAGTGTGACTCTGAATGTGATTCAGCCAATGGAGCTCGCAAAGCAAGGACAAGGTCTGCATTTAAGGTCAAATACATGAGCTGTTTGCGTTATGTGAAAAGGAAGAGCCCCACAGAGTTTTCTGGGTGCTTTGTCTTACTTCTCCTTAGCTCCTGTTTCTGTATCTGGTTCTCTCTGCAGGAAGCAGCAAAACCCTGTCCCCGGGGCTCTCAAACCTCGGGAGTCCGTCTGGAACCAAAAAGAAAAGGTAGAGCACCCTCAGAGAGAATGAGGAGCCCTGACTCCACAGCCTCCGTTCTACCCTCCTTGGGCCGCCTGGAGTCCCCCATCATGCTGTGAGCCCCTCAACATGGTAGCGGGATAACTGCAGGGCGGAGGGCTGGCTCCGCTCCGACGCACTGGGTGTCTGTTCTCTTATTCCCTGGAACCTGCACGGCGCGTCTCTAACTCACGAGTGACTAAGGAGATGAAGCCATTATTACCAGGCAGATGGCGGACTCCGGTAAAAGCAGACGTGAAGCAATAAAATACCACCACATACCTCACTCGCAAAGCAAAATCAAAACAAGAACCCGAGTCTGGTTTTGTTTTCTACTGTCTCCCTACTTCCCTCTATTGCTCTATCTTAGGGCGAAAAGATGCCAAAGGCAATTGAGAAAGGAAAGGAATGTATGATCCAAGGAAGACAGGGCAGACATGCCACTGTGACCTTCAGGAGACGGCGGTGGCAGGGAACCACACTGAGCCAGCAGACAGCTGCGTCCGCATGCAGCACGTGGGGCGGAGGGACAGGGCGAGCCTGACCAACTCCAAGGACAGGTTGGCAGCTGCCTGCCTGGAGCGGCGAGGGAACTACAGGAACCCCACAGAACCCACAGCCCTCTGGCCTTGATTTCTTGGTGAATAATCTAAGTGATAAGACCTGCAGAATTCTATCTGAAAACCGATCACTTCAAGGCCCTGCTTTGGGAGGACTTCGCTGGGGTCAGGGCAGGGCAACAGACTGCTCCCCAGCGGGAAGAGGCCGGCTACCGTGAGCATCTGCTGCAGGTGGGGAACTAACCCTGGTCAGCGGGTCTCCCCCCAGTCCTGTGAGCTCGTATGGCCATCTCCAGTGTCAGAAGAAAGAACAGGCTCAGAAAGGTGAAATGATTTGCCCACGGTCCCCAGCAGGACACAGGCTGAAGGTCAAGTCCAACTCCCAAGTCCAATGCCACGGGTTTCTGGGTTTGAGGAGGCAGCTTCACCGGGTCCTTGAGCATCAGGTGCTTATGATTACACCCTTCTCAAAACCCCAAATTTTAGTTCTTGAGGTCAGAGCTCTGTACTCCGTCATTAACCTCTTTTAGGGCTCTACAGCCTTAAGTCATGCTCATGGAAAAGAAGTTTGTCAGGGAGAGGAAAGGTTTACCAGAGACACAGGAAGCCCGTGGATTCACGCTGTCAGCCCCGCAGAACGGCAAGTCCTCCGGGTCTCGGGGCTGGGAAACTGCAGGGCCTTGGAGGTCCTGCTTGGTCGCCATGACATGATGGTGGCTAAGACACACGTTTTCACTGTTGGAAGTCTGCCATGTGCTCAAACAGTGCAGTGCGGGGCGGGGGGGGGGGGGGGGGTGGGGCATGGGTGCTGCTACTTTGGAATCAGAGGACCTGAATCTGAACCTTAGTCTGTCATACACCAGCTACGTAATGTCGGCAAATAGTTCAAGCTCACAGAGCCTCAATTTCCTCCTGTGTAAAATGAGGCAAACCTCCCAGGATCATCATGAGAACTAAGAAAATAACTAATACCCATGAAAATGCCATGTGCGGCACCTGGTGCCTAATACATGGTCAATAAATATTTACCAAAGTGTGAAGGGTTAACAGCAGTGATACAGAGACAAATCCCTGTAAGAAATGAAAACCCTAACTGACCATAGGGAATTACCAATTGAATGAATCCACCTATAAGAACGAACTGGACACAACTTAATACAAAATAATGCACAGAAAAAGCACAGGCATGAGCCCACCTAAGCCCACGGGCTGTGTAGGAAGGAATACTAAGGGGGTTTTCGAGAAGGTACAGGGCAAGACTCGTCCGTGTGGGCAGCCTGTGGGAGGATAGACTGCAACACTTTTTAAAGATTTTTTTAAAAAAAATTTACTTGACAGAGAGAGACAGCGAGAGAGGGAACACAAGCAGGGGGAGTGGGAGAGGGAGAAGCAGGCTTCCCGCTGAGCAGGGAGCGGGATGGGGGCTTGATCCCAGAACGCTGGGATCATGACCTGAGCCAGGATCATGACCTGAGCCGAGCCGAAGGCAGATGCTTAATGACTGAGCCACCCAGGCGCCCCCAGACTACAACACTTTTAAAGGAAGAGGAAAGTATATGGTTTGAAAGAGAATAGCGAGGAGGTTGGAAAAATCCAAGGATTCTATTAGCTAAGAGCTGAGCTGAAATCAGGAGGCAAAATTAGAAGGTCCATTTTCAGGGACCCCAGCTGGCCAATACTACTGACAAGGTCAAGACCAAGCATCACGCTCACCGTGGCTGGACCCTGCCAGGCATGTGGCACTCGAGAGTTTGTCTCCATGAAAGGGTGACTTGGATACTGGCCTGGGGACCCGCACACCAAAGTCCATGACAAGGGGGGACATCCACCCAGAGATCGACAGTCTGCTCACCTCCCTCCTCCCCACGCCTGCCTCGGTAAGAAGACCAGGCTGGGCCTTAGGCCACCCAGTTTCTTTCTCAGTTCAGTCGGTGGCTGTAGGTGTGGCAAGAAGGCTGGATTTTTCAATGACCCCTGCGGAATGAATCTTATACTCAGCAACCTCTCGCATAAGAAGGGAGTTAATCCCTGCCTGTAGGCCTCACTTTGGGCTAAAACAACCAAAAACAAACCTAAAACCCCACCTTAGAGTTTTCCAGCCCTTGGAAGTTCCTGCACAAACTGCAGAAGCAGAGGAGAGCTGAGAGGCTGTACTGCCCTCCTCTCCGGTCGGGAAGTGAGCCCGGCTGTTCTCAGAGTCAGCCTGGCTGAGAGGTGGACGGGCCCACGGGCACTGGTCCAATCTAGAGGCAATCTGTTCATCACTTCCCTAGGAAGCTTCCTGGGCTGACCGCTCGCGCCCCTCCCGTCTGCCTCCAGGCTTCTCTTACCTAGCCATGCCTGAGAGCACCGGGAAGGCTCTCCTTTTATGTTTTGGGGTCTCCCCTGCACTCAGACATAAGCCTGTGTCCCGCTGTCCCCAGCCCCTCCATGTTGCCCCCTCCCAGCTGTCCCCAGACCACCGGCCCCTGCCTTGGACACTTGGCGTCTGCCCCATCCCATGCTTGACTCTCCACTGTTCCCCAAGTCTTGATCTAATATTCTGTTCTTGCCCCCACTAGATTATAAGTCCAGAAGCACAGAATCAAGCCTCATTCTTCTATTTTCCTGCCCCTGCTGCCCATCCCCCCACCCCCATCACCAGGACTCAAGTACCAATCACAGACTGTGAGCTCAAGCTCGGTCACAGACAACTAATTCAGGCCCTGGTCTTTTTGGGGGGTGGGGAGAGGGAGGATTGTTGGGGGTGGCGGAAACCGAAACACTCAGCAGCTTGCTCCGAGCGCGTGGCCCCCTGTCAGCGGCTTTGGAATCCAGCCCTTTCCAGCGGCAGCGCTGACCCCCTGCAAACTCGGGTTCTCAGCCCCCACCCTTCTCCTCGCACCCAGGGAAGGGACAAGCCTCGGCTCAGTCCTGGGTGAGCGCCTCTCCCATCTTCCCCTCCTCCCTTCCTGCCCCGCTCCCCCCCAGCTTCTGTTTCTTCCATGTGTTCTCCTTAAGTTCAAAAGCAACAAGTATGCCTCCCAGAGCGCACCCTCATCAGGCAGGGGACCGTTGACTCTGTGGTCCTGAGCCTTCCAAGGGACAACTCGGGTGATGTCCCCAGGCTCCCCCATCATTCCCGATCTTTTCTGTTCAGGACAAATTTAACAAGTGATGACCAGGGAAGTGGGAGCAGAAAGCCAGAGGATGTTGACTCTGCTAAGATGTCAGCGGAGAACTGGAAGCCAAGGTGAGACTGCGGGCGGAGAGCCGGGCCCAGGAGGGGGCAGCTGAGGGGGGGGTAGAAAACAGGGAGGGAACAGCCACGAACACGCCCCCACACACATACCACCTTCACGACGAGCCTCTTTAAATTCCGAGGAAAAGTTACGTAAGGAGAAAGCGTATCGCTCCGAGGTAGGGAAAGAACGCAGAATTCCCCCTGGGGGTGTGTAATTTAACAAGAGGCCCCCACAGAACAAAGCAACAATTCGGCATCAGTCTGGCAAAGAGAGGAGACAAAAGCATCCTCAGAGGGGAAAGGCGTCCACACAGAAACGCACAGTCACCACACACTCGGGGATCGGCTCAGGGAGGGGGTCCGCTTACTCAGCCCCAAGTGGTCCTGGAGGTCTCCGCCTGCGGCTGCGGACGGACGGCAGGTGCCCAGCTGCAGGATGCTGGCCCGCGGGATGCCGGTGCCGCAGACCCAGCGCTCCCAGCTCCGACAAATCCGGATGTGGGCTCCGGAGGCCCATCAGAGAAGGGGTTTCCCAGCCCCCTCAGCACAGGCGAGTTCTAGGGCTCGGCTGCTCCCCGAGCTGCCACCGCCGCACGCCTGCAACAGATGGGGACCGGGACTGGGCGTGTTCCCAGTCCCCCGAGCGGCGCACCGAGCGGACGGCAGACAGCATGAGCTGGCCCGAGACAGCGCAGGCGACAGTCTTGCTGGCTGGAGCTGCTGTGCTGCTCAACACGCAGGCAGAGCGCGGGCAGATCCCCTCCGCGACGGGCCCGCAGCCAACTGTCATTACCACCTGTGCCAGCGGCTGCTGGGGAGGCAACTCCTTACTACACAGCAAGTGAGCAGGAGGGAGGGCTGAGCTGGGGCTCTTAAAAAGACAGGCAGCAGGACAAATGAAGGCAGGCAGGGCCGATGATGCAGCAGGGGCCCTGCTCGGTCCCCATCGACACAGCTTCAGGGGACACGGCCCAGCGGCGGCACCAGCCTAGACTCCCTGGGGAGCCCCGCGCTTGGAATATGTAGAATACAGCCTTCTCTCGGGTAAGGATCCGGCGGGGGCCCTTCCCAAAGGCTCTGCTGGGGAACTTCCCAGCGGAAACCCGGGCCCTCCACCCTGGCCATACAACCTGCAGCTTCTGGAAGGCAACACGGTCCCTCCCTCTATGAACAACCACGGCTTGTTTCCATGATCCTAGGCTTTGACATCTGCGGCCTCTCGGACCCAGGCAGGACGGCCCGCCCTGGGTCAGCCACTCCCTGGAGAGAGTGAATGGCTCACCTGGGAGCCTGCCTTTCAGACGCAAACCAGACCACCCGGAGTGCGCACGCCCTGACCTCCTCCCTCCCGGCTCTGGCAGTACCGCCCAGGCTGGAATGGTTCAAACCCGCCCATCCCAAACCCACTGGCCCTGCCTCACCCGCACCTTACAGCAGCGACCACAGTAAAGGCCCCTCCCTGCTGTGTCGTCCCCTCCCGCCTAGCACCTCCCGGCTCAGCCCTGTGCCTCTCTGCCTGGTTCCGCCTGGCGTGCTGAGCCCCGTCTCTAGGATCTGCGAGTAGTACGGTCAATTTCTTCCTTCTGAGAGTCATTTTGGTGTCTGTGTGTCTTACGTCCCCGATTAAAATGAATCCTGGGTAGCCTCTGATGTGGGAAACAAAGGCAGGAGAGATATTTATATTAAATTTCCTTATGACCTATGGCCCACTGACAAGTCCTTGCAACGGGCAGAGGGACGTCCCTCTAGGGGCTCAACTGCCTGCAGGTTAATACTTTGCTAAGGGCAAAAGGCAATCCTAGCCCAACCCCAGGATCCTGTAAGTCTACTTTAAAGTATAAAAATTCCTTTGGAAATTTCCTTTATCTCTAAACCCCCGAAGTTATGTCTTGGCCATCACCCCCCAAGCATACGACCCACCATCCTTCTAAAGGATGTCAGAACTCGGGTTTGACTGGACGGTAATAAACCTTTCCCCACCATAGCTAGTCCCCTCCAGGTCCTGGAAACCTCACTTCCAAATTCCTTAGAGATTATGCTTTCCCTAACCCCCTCCCAACTTGAAAGTACATAATGGGACACTCTTCATGACCCATGGCGCCTCTTTCTGCCCCTGGGACCTGTCCCTGTGCTTTAATAAAATCACCTTTTTGCACCAAAGACATCTCAAGGATTTTTTCTCTGTGGTCGGCTTTGAGCCCTAACGTCTTCCCTACATCACTGTCACACATATCCCTGGGGAGTGCGCGAAATGGTTGGGAAGAAAATGTATTAGGAGAAAACAGGGGTGGGCGGACCTCCTGGCTGGCTCAGTGGGAAGAGCGTATGACTCTTGATCTCAGGGTTGTGAGTTCAAGACCCACTTTGAGTGTGGAGATTACTTATAGACATTTAAAAATCTTAAAAAAAAAAAAAAAGGAGAAAATGAGGATCCTCACGTCAGCACTCTGCAAGGTTCACTTTTAAACTCACTAATAACCTGGACTTTTCAGCAGTGGAGAAATTGCTTCGAGAGACAGTGAGCGAGTCAGGGCCACAGGTCCACAGGCCGAGGTGATGTCTCCCTCGAAGAATCTGTTCTTTGGTCTAAGACAGGATTTAGCTGGCAGATTTGTGGTTCAGGAAAGGGTGACCTCTGTGAATGACCTCTGGGGTGACCCAGGACGCTTCATGGGGAGAAAGGAACGCTGCACGATTTCCAAGGCTCATGAAAAGACAGCTAAGAGTTTGGGACTTCGGGGTTGGAAGTCTGTGGCTTTCTTAAGGCTCCTTTCTGCCCAGAGGGTACGGGCTGGTCCCTGGAACCCAGTGATCCATTCTGAGGTCTGAAGAGGGATCAGAGGCATTGGGCATGGGGCCAGGATCTACCTGGGCACCAGGAATCCTGGGACCTACCTGGGAAAGTCACCTGAACCTGAACACTGTTTTCCTGACTGTAGAATGAGCAACAGTCTCACCTAAAGGACCAAAATGCAGACATTCTGTGACCATAGCTCAGATCCAGGCCATTTCCCTGAATCTCAGGTCTTCCTCTGAGAAAATAATCTCAGCGAGAACACTCACCCTGCACCTCTCCCAGGGCTGCTGCTGGGATAATGGATGAGCAAGCATCTGGACAAAAGTAAGCAGCAGCTCGGGCTGTACGGGGTAACTCTGGAACCAGAGGGCCAAGTTAGCGTAAACTCATGGCTTAGCAGAAAGCCGGTGCCGCTCAGTGACAGGTGGAGCCCCCTGCCCACCCCCCGGGCTCTGGGACTAGTGGTCCACTAGAGACCCAGCCAACCACAATATCTCCTCCCGCTGGTTCTGGAACTTGCCTTGCTGGGTTAGCTAGGCTTGTTTTATTTTGTGCTTTATTCCAAAGTATACAAATAAGCCCGAGAAAAAAGCCTAATTAGTTTTGCTTGGAATGGCTGCAGATGCCAGAGAAATGGTGGCTTCACCATGCAGAGCGTTGAGCGGCGTCTACACTAGGCGACAAGTGCCTGCGGATGACTGGTGGGGTGTGAGTGGCCCCCTACAGTTCTGACCACCAGCGATCCCACGGGCCGGGCACCCAGCATCAGAGCTCGAGGAGCCATCAACCACCCCACTCCAGCCTGCAAGCCACCAACCCCCAAAATGCTTATTGCTTTCACCTGCATCAGTCCTGCTCCCCAAATCTCCACTGTGCCTTGTGTCCCTGCTTCCTCCTCAGGCTCAGAGTTTTTCCACTGACTCCCGACTCCGTGCTCCCCTAAAGGAGAGGCCCGGGGCATCAAAGACATTCGTACAGCTGAAGACCACCGTCCATCTCCATCGGCCGATCTCTGGTCTTGGAGCTGGCTGTTCCTGCCTGTGGGACATCCCTTCTGACTCACTTCCTCCACACGAATCTTCCTAAACGTGGCTCTCTAAGCATTGCCCTTAGCACCCTCACCAGACCCAAAAAGACAAAGCAAAAAACAATTCAGGCAAAACCCAGAACACTAGCTCCACGCTGCCTGCCGAACAAAGCCACATTCCGCAGTAAAGGAAACCGGGCCCATGACGGCCTGGCCCGCAGCCACCCTACCTTCCAGCTGTTCCACTTGCACAAACCTGTTACCCAGGGTCCTCATGGGCCCCGCGGCCCCCCCATGCCCACACACTACCGACTCCACAGTTCCGCATCCAGAGTTCTTGTGGGTCCCCTCTACTCCCGACGGGCTTTGCCGACACCTGTGACTCCCCGGCATCTCTCCCGGAACTGATTTCTTGAGTGTCCTCTAGTGCTGGGTACTTACAAATGCTATCTCAACTTGCACAACAGGTAAATGGGTAAAATAATACTTTTTTTTTAACCAACAAGGAAATTGTAGCTCAGAGAGGCTGAGTTGCCAAGGTTAAGGACACAGTAGTGACAACGCCAGGATTTAATCACAGGTGCGTCACCTCCAGAGCCTGGCTGGGTTCCACACAGTCTTACTAGGTTCACACCCCACCCCCTTGTGTTTATTTCTTTTGGCTTATTTGTATCTTCTGGTTTCTATCTGCAGCACAGGCTTGTTTATTGCGTGATTAAAAATAAGAGGATATGCTCATTCTTGAAGTTGGAAAGTTGCCTTTTAGGGGTTTGTCTCAAAGGAAATCCGAAATGCAAGTAGAAGTTCGTGCACAGAGGTGGGGCACGCAACAGTGGGGAGGGCTCTGACGCTCCCACCATGTGCGAGCACGGAGTTCTTGTTGAGTGTGCTCTGATGAAGTCATGCACCGCGGGGTAAGGAAATGACAGCAAATCACGGCAGTGCCTTCAAAGGCTACAAGTAACATGGGAAATGTGGCAGGAAAACCCCAAACTGTTCCTGCATGACCTCAGCTGTGTAAGAGCCACAGAAGGCTAGAAACACACACCCAGCCCCTGCCCCCGACCCCCCAGTCATGGGTAACAGGCCTGGGTTCGACTTTTGAGAGCCCCAGGAATCCAGCACAGACCTTGCTGGATCCCATGCCACCTTCAGCCGTGAGCCCACACGCCAAATGCTGCACGCCAGCCTCGTCCGGTGATGAAGCACCAAGTACAGGAAAGCAGCCAGCCCTAACTGCAAAGGGACTCCCAGCCCCACATCTACACTGGCCACGGCACCAGGTCTGTGGGTCACACTGCTCGTGGAAACCTGCGGACTGACAGCAGCTGCTCAGCAAAGCCTTATCTCCTTACTTTTGCAGGTGGTGGGTGCTGGCCCTGTGCTCAATCCTGGGGCTGCTGGATCTATGCGTGGGGAAGCCAGGGACACCGAACCCACAGGGCTCCCCGGGCTGAGTGCCCAGCTCCTGGCTGCACGAGCTGCATGTGTATTTCAGCCGGGAGCTTAGCAGCCCGGAAGAGGGGGCATGGCACGGTGTTATCATGGAGTTGGCTTAGCCATTGTTGGAAACAGATGTCCTGGAGGGATGCTGATGGTTGGGGCACTTCGCTCTAAGATCTCATTCCTACAGCCTTCCTGCATCTGTTGGCGCTCTGCAACATGTTGGGGGGCAGTCTGGTAGTTTCTAGAATATTCCAGCTGGGAATCAAGATGACAAAGAGGACGACTCAGCACGTCCAACATCCTTACTGAAATCTACATCAGAAGACTTCCATATCAGCTCAAGAAATGTCAGAGCTCTTTTCTCCCAGTGGAGTGAGTGGTGTTCAAGCTTAAGTGCGGGCTAGCTCAGGCTGGCTCAGTACGGACGGCACGGGCACCAGCACCTCCGAATAAACCAGCTAGAAAATCCACCCAAGGTGGCGGCAAGACTTCCTTTGAGCTACAGGAATAGGTTGTACCTGCCGCCTAAAATCATCTGTGGGATCAGAGAGGGAGACAAACCACAAGAGACTCTCAATCATAGGAAACAAACTGAGGGTTGCTGGAGGGGAGGCAGGTCGGGGGAGGGGTCACTGGGGGACGGCAGTGAGGGGGGCAGGGGAGGGGGGGGCGGGGGGGGGGGGGGGTCACTGGGGGACGGCAGTGAGGGGGCCCGTGATGTGACGAGCACTGGCGTCACTCGCATTGATGAATCATTGACCTCTACCTCGGAAGCCAACAATACATTATATGCTAATTGAATTTAAATAAAGAGAAATAAGTTTTAAAATAAACAAATAAATAAAACAAAATCGTCTGTGGGGCTTTGGCAAACTCCGGTCTGAGATTTCCTTTCATAGTAACAAACCTCCTGGTACCAAGGCTGGAGGGGGACACACAGCCTCACTCGCCTCCAGCACTGGAGGCCGTCACAGTGCTCCAGGGCACGTGGATCTCTGTCGGCTCAGACACGTGTGCCCTGCAGCCCCTCACCGGGTCCCGCCCACCGAGCAGAACTAGGAGCTCGGCAGCCCCTGGACTGTGAGCTCACATGCAGCCCATGCGCTCCCATGCCCTGGTTTCCGTGGAGAGGAACCAGAACCAAACCCAGTCCCCCTAAGGGTAACCCTGTCTCCATCCTTCACAGCCAAGTTCTGGACTCCCAAAGGTCTGTGGAGACTTAGATGACTTCGTGGAGCCGCACGTGCGGAGACTGCCCTCAGGCCTCCGTCTCCCCCGCCTGAGTGCGGGGCAGGCCCCGAGCCCCCCCAGCCCAGAAGCCAGCACCGTGTGCAGACCAGGGTGCGTTGGGGTCCACCACCTGCTCCGTTGTGGAGTTGCAGCTCCCAGCTAAGCCAGCGAGCAGAGGAGCTCTACATCCAGGCGACCTGTTGGGAAGTGACCTGTGCCCCAGGCCACGCAGCTGGGTGCTGAGAGGGCCAGGACCTTGACCCCTGAACGACAAGGAAGGGCTTAGCCCTGCCTGCCCGAAACCTCTCCAGGCTCATTCCAGTGGTCCCATGGTGACCTCTCCAGACCCATTCTGAACGAGTCCAAGGTGTGGAAGGTCCGGAGAACAGACGGTGGGCGGGGAAGGACCGGCCATTGGTGCCAGCGGCCAAAACGGTGATGCACACTGAGGCCATACAGGCGGACTGGGGGCAAATAAGAAACACGCGTGCACACTTGCACGCACGTCCGCACGCTTACGTATTTGCCTGTCAAAGCCTGCGTGGACCTCTCCTCCTCTCGGGTTCTTCTCTGAGGCCACCTCCAGCCCTACAAAGACTCCCCCACGTCCCCTGTGCCGGTTCCCCCACCGTCCACCGCGGTAGCTTCTCGGGCCCGCCCCGCAGCTCTGGGGCAGTACACACTGTTGTGAACACTGCACGGCCTCTGTCTCATCCAGGATCCCTGGCTGGCCAAGGAGAACGCGCCTCAGATCCAAGAAGGGGGAGCCCAGCATCGGGATGCCGTGTCCTCGCCTTCAACAGGAACCCCTCGGCACCTGGGAAGCCCCTGTTTTCCTTTTTTATTTTGTCGTTAAGAACAGGATGGGAGTCTCCCTTACCCCCATCCATGTTCCCTGGGTCTGTCCCCGCAGCCCCCCACGGCTCTTCTCCACACCTCTTGGGGGTCCCTCTCCTACCGAGAAACACTCATGGAGCCCCCAGCTACAGAACACAAGAGAAACAGAAGACAGAGAGCCCTGACCTCAGGGACTTGTGTTCTGGCTGGGAGAAGAGTCAGGGAGACAAGGAACAAGCAAGCTGAGGGCTGATACTGTACAGACAGCAGCCTCCATAGAAGTTCCCAGCAGCGACGACTCTGGAAGAAATCATCAAAAAGAGCTTCCTGGGGCGCCTGGGTGGCGCAGTGGTTAAGCGTCTGCCTTCAGCTTGGGTCATGATCCCAGGGTCCTGGGATGGAGCCCCGCATCGGGCTGCCTGCTCAGCGGGAAGCCTGCTTCTCCCTCTTCCACTCTCCCTGCTTGTGTTCTCTCTCTCTCTCTGTCAAATAAATAAATAAATCTTTGGGGGGAAAAAAAGAGCTTCCTGAAAAGAGTAAGGTTGAGGCTGAGGGTTTGAGAGGTAAGTAGGAGCAGGTTAAGAAAAGCTAGAATGGAGGCGTCCTTGAACTTGTAAGGCTCCCCAGTACAAGCTCCCTCTCCTGTCCCTGGACACTCTGCCAATGGAAGGTTCCCGGCCACCAGAGCTTCTCTCTAAGCCCAAAGCCAGGTTTGGCACAGCCACAGCTGAATGCCGAGGGGCCGAGCTCGGCCATGTCTGGCAGGTGCTCCAGTTCTGAACGTCTATGACCTAAAACCACCTCAAAGCCACCACAGGACAGAAGGCTCTGGGCTGCCCAGGTGGCAGGAGGCAGGCTGCGGCCGAACATGCAGCAGTCTTCCCAATTTAATTGAAACCAACACAAATCACACTGGGGCATAAAGCAATTTTCTCCTCCAGACTGCCCTCCACAGCCATGCCCCTGGGCACGTCCTCTCTCCGGCCGGACTCATCTTCCTGGGCGGACCGTGAAGGGTAAGAGTCTTCACTCGTCCTTCCAAGCAGATGCCACTCGCCTGCAGATTCCAGTTCCGGTTCTGCCATTGACGAGCGCCGTGACCTTGGATAAGCTCAGAACCTCTCTGTGCCTCAATTTCCTCTTCTGTAAAATTGGAGTAATAATAACCATACCTGCCCCACTGGGTTGCTGTAGGTGACGTAGGTAAAGAGAGACACGCGTAGGTGCGTCCACACGTTTGTTTTCTAAATACAGAGACACGGCCTGGCACATAGCGTGGGCTGGGGGTGTGCTGGCTCTGAGTCTCGAGGGGGTGAACAGGGCCCGGGAGCTGATGGGAACCAGCAGCCAGGGAGGCAGGAGGGTCCATTTTAATGACGTGTGACGCAGGTGTCAGAGGAGCCCGACCTGCCTTCTTATGCTACAGCAATTGCCATTGGAGACAGAGCCTCAGAGACTGAACGTTAGGGCCAAGTAGGAAGTGGTGAAAGGTAATCAAGAGAAAGCTCCAGAAACACATGCCTGAGGTCACCTCTGGGGCGGGCCTGGGGCTGGAGCCGAACTGGGGATGCCCAGCGGGAGTCTCTAGCAACGGAAGGGGCAGCAGGACCTGGAGACGGGCTTGGACATCCCCGCCACCTCCTTGACTGGACACATGGTCCAGGATCCAAGGAGCCGTCCCCTGCCAGGGCCACACAGCAACCAGACACAGGCTCTGCCCTAGAGAAGCTTTTGACTCCTGAGGTGGGAACCAGGTACGGAGCCGCAGAACACGCTCGCGGGATGTCGACAGACAGGTGTCCCGTGTGCTCAGGGATGACAGGTCCATTTGGGCTGAAGGCTCCGAGCCGGGGACCAGGAAGTGGGGTGGCAGGACGTAACCCGCTGCCCCCGTCGGTGCTGGGGGGGTCCCCGGGGGCAGGGAGAGCCACCATGCCACACAGCCAGGCTTCCTTTGTTCTCAGAAATTAATGGCTACTGGGGACTAGGAGAACAATGAATCCACAACAGAAAAATGTCAGCCCAGATTTTAAAAAGCAAGAACAGAAAAATAACTTTCCCGTGTGCATCAGCCTTGGGGAAGCCGAGCCTCTGCCAAGGACGGGGCGTCGTTGTGGACGTCAAAGCGTCTGGAGGACACCTCGGGGAAACCTGGTTCTCTGCTCCCGTCGCCCCTTCCCCTCCCACGCCCACAGTCACCGGGCCTGCTCCCTGACCTCACGCCACTTCTGGGCAGGAGCCCAAGGCCTGAGCCGGGTCCCTAGGGCGGGTGGGTGCAGACAGCCCCCACCACGCGGCCAGACGCGGTCCTAGTACAGCACCTGCCCGCAGACCTCCCCCGGAAAGATGGAAGAACAGGTCGGTTCACGTCTCCAGGTTTGCCGGCTAAAGGAATTCCACTTCGTGAACTTTTCTGAAAACTGAATGAGCACTACAACTCTGGCTAAAACTTCTTGAACATGTTCACAGTTTTAAAATAAGTTCTCAGAATGCACTGCACCCTTCCTTGCTGTCGTGGGTCGGATTGTGTCCTGACCCTAATGACCCAATACCTCTGAACGTGACCGTATTTGCAAAGAGGGTCTTTACAGAGGTGATTGAGTTACAGTGAGGGCACTAGGGTGGCCCTGGTCCAATGGGACTGGTGGCCTTAGAGAAAGCGGAAATTAGGACACATAGACACACAGAAAGGGGAGGAGCCAGGGGAAGACAGACGACTGGGGATAGGAACCGAGGAGAGAGGCCTGGAGCAGATCCCCCCTGAGGGCCATTGGCAGGAGCACAGCCCTGCCCACACCTGCATTTCAGACTCCCGACCCCCAGGCTGTGCCGTGCCCTGCTTCCCTTGCCCCGAGCCCCCCACTGAGTGAAATTCTGTACAACCACCCCTGGAAACCACCACACACGCTTTTTCCCCCGCTTCATGTTTCAACGGCTTTATTAAGACAGAATTCACAAACTTATTCACGGTAAGTTCACCCATTTATTTTTTATTTATTTATTTTTTACGTTCACCCATTTAAAGTGCATGACTAAATGGTTTTTAGTACATTCACAGGGCTGTGCGGCCCTCACCACAGCCAATTTTAAGACATTTTCGTCACCCCAGCAAGGAACCCCACACCTGTGAGCCGTCACCTCCACTCCCTGGGGTGCTCCCCAACTCCCCGAACCACTGAGCTCCTTTCTGCGTGCGCGGACTCGTCCGTTTTGGACGTTTCCTACAAATGGGATCATTCACCGTGTGGTCCTCTGTGGGCTCTCACTTTCTTAACCGGAATAAACTTAGGTATGCAAACATACGTCAGCACCTCACGGGGAAACCCGTCGGCTGGAGGATCAGAGTTTGAATCGCTCCATGCCCTTAAGTGGGTTTTTTCACCTGTCCTGCAGACTCGCTGCCGCTTCCTTCAAGTTGTCATTTACCACGGAGACGGCACTGGGGTACCGGGCAGGTTGGGCCTCGGGGGCCCTTCCACGGAATGCCCCAAATGGCGGAGCTTTCCTAATAATTGATGAAAAAGAGTTTTCTGCCAGGTGCTAGGTGCTTTTCTTCCCAGTGCTAGGTGCTGCCCGCAGTGGGTCGTTGCTGTTTTAACTTGATTCTTCTGGCCCCCTCCCCACTATGAGCTTCTAAAGATATTCTCGTGTTATGTTTTTGTTTTGTTTTTAGATTTTATGTATTCATTTGAGAGAGAAAGAGAGCGTGTGCACATGCAGGGGGAGAGGCGGAGGGAGAGGGAGAAGCGAATTTCCCACTGAGCAGGGAGCCTGACGCAGGGCGCGTTCCCAGGACCCCGGGACCATGACCTGAGCCGATGAGAGATGCCCACCTGACAGAGGTCCCCAAGCGCCCCCCACCCCGAAGATGTTCTTGTTCTGGAAACGTCTCATCTGTCACCCTGTCACAGAAGGAGCCTGACCACCATCCACACACCTGTGACCAGCTCGTCACCCACTTGCTAGTTAGTGGGGGGAGACGCTAACCACAAGCTCTGTGATGGGGACCTTCATGGTCTCCCTACAGCCTTGCTGGCCCTGCTGATGAGGAGGAGGAGAGCAACTCCTGGGGGGCCCTAGCACCATTACAGGGTCTAGTGACCAAGACAGGACACCTGAGGGGTGTGCAGGAGCCGCAGTGACAGGCGGGAGAGCCAGGCCGGCTGCAGGAACGCTCCGTAACGGGAGTCCCGGTGCGGCTCTGGCCTCGGTCTGTGAGCACTCACCACGCACCAGGCATGGCGCTGAGCACAGGGCCCTTCGCCAGGAACCGGACGATATGGGGTCTGGGACCATCAGACTATCGGTCGCCTCACCTGCCCCAGAAGCTTCACAGCTCAACCATATCAGAGGATGGTGCGGGATGGGGCAAGTCTGTTCCTCGAGCTTCCTCAGCCTGATCCTGGGGTCCTCCACCAGGGCTGGGCCCAGCGGCAGGTCCAGAGCCACTCCAGCCCAGAGCCACTCCAGGGTGGGAGCTGGAAGGGAGGTCAAGTCCGCTCCTGGCAAAATCCTTCGTCTGATGCTCTGAACCTGGAGGAACCATCAGAGCCCCCGGGGGCCCCGTTTCATCAAAAGCTAGATGCCCAGATTCATCTGGAGAGCTACTGCCTCAGAATTTCCAGGGCTGAGAACAGGGGCTCAGGGCGCCGAAATGCACCCTAATTAAGAACAAGCACCTCACAGTGAAGGCAGGGAAATAAAGCAGCAGTTCACGATCATTCATCCTCAAAATAGAAGGTGGCTTTGGGAAGGGAGATAGGAAGTCAGGAACTGGAGCTTTCTCTTCATGAAGGAATCTGGTTTTGAATCAAAGCCAACTAAAGAGCAATTGTGTGGACTTTGGGTTCTCAAGGGCAGTGCAGTCCTTCGCTCTGGGTCTGGAATGCGTAGACTGACTCAGAAGCCTTTGTAACCCGCTTTGGTCAAAGGTCCCAGTTCAGGTGGCACTTTGCTCTGTGTCATTCTGCCTGTCTCCTGACATCCAAATTCGGAGAAGGGAGAGATGTGGGGCTTGTGTAGGCTGTGCTAACACGCAGGCGTGTACGGTTGTGGCAGAGGACTGCAAGGAGTCCGGGGCCGCGGCTGACAGGGGAGACAGCGGTCACTCGGGAGCCGCGGGCGGACCGCATTCTCTGAATTGTCATGAGACCACGGTGGCCCAGGCAGGCCCCGCCCTCCGACAGACATCCCTGCCACACACCCCCAGCCCCGACGTCAGGCCCGCAGCATGGCTGACTTTTCCCAGGAGGAAGGTGCCTCGCTTCCCAAGGAAGGTGTGGAAGCTCTCCTGTGTTCTAACACTGTCATCCCTCTGACCTCGAGGACTCAGGGACAACGGCTCCTGCAGCTTGGGTCCCTGGAACCAAGAGGACACACCGACTGCAAGAGAAACAAAACTCCATCATTGCTGGGCACTGAGATCTGGGGTCACTGGTTAGCCCTGCGTCCCCTAGCTGACACTCACCGTCACTGCCTCTCCTCCTGTCTTTCTTCAGAGTCTCCCTCTCCCTGTGGAAGCTCAGCTCGCAAACTTGCTGGGGTTGGAAATGCACCTTTCCTGGCCCATCCCCTGCTATATCATTTGAGTCAAGTCTGGATCACAGGGGCCTCTGAGAGACAGCCCTGAACCCAGATACAAGGCGATTCAACAAATCTACTTTCTCTTACTCTCAGATTATTAATATATTGTACGGTTTGCGTCCTCTGTGACGTCTTAAAACAGCGGTATGACAATCTTTCTGTAAATACTCATAATCCTTAAAGCAAAGCCAGACACCAAACGCGTGCTCTCTCTCGGCTGGGTTTAATCCGACAGACGCATACTAGACGCTCACTGTGTGCCAGGTGACCGGGGTACAAAGATGAGGGTCCACGTCCGAGTCCCTTAAGCAAGCCCAAGTTCCAGGGGAAAGAAGACATTCGAGACAGGTGTTTTTGCCTAAACGCCTATTTTCTCAGCCATCTGTCTCTCTCTGGGCTCTCCTCCGGCCCAGCCCTCACCCAGGAATTCACTGCACACTACCTTTTTCTTGGGACAAATGGGCTAGGTGAAGTTCTGCCCAGGGTAGAGACCCTGCAGCTTCAAATCCACGCCACTGCTAGCCAGGCCTCACTTCCTGCCCCCACCCCAGGACTCCTTCCCTTCCCTTTCCTGCCCACAATTGCCTCCAAACAAAAATTAGTAACCAAGCAACCAGTATATCCTGGGCCAGTAATGACAGTGACCAACTAACTCTTGGTTTGCCCAAGATTGATCAGATTTTAAAACAGAAAGTCTCACATTCCAAGAAATCCTCAGTCCCTGGTGAACCCAGACAGCGGGTCCACAGAAGGGACTGAGGCTGTTACCCTGTGCCCCCCTCAGAGCCCCGCCTCCCAGGAGGCGGTGTGCACCTCTGTGCGTCCGTCCACACCACTGGCCGGGCCTCCCACACCCATGCCCGCTCCCTTTCTGTCTCTCCTGACTTCCAGCTCCATGAACGCTGCCACTTTCCAGCCCTTTGGTAATGGAGGAAACACCCTCCCCCCTTTCCCTTCCTCTCGTGGTTTCATTTATTTGGTAAAAATTACCTCTAGTCATTGAATGAGAAGAGAGCCAGGGACTTGTGTCCATCAGGAAAAAGTAATTACTATAAGCGAAAACAAAAGTTTTAAAGTGAAATTAAACCTAAGTATCAGTGTCATCACGTCCCCAGTCACGTCGAGGACGTCTAGAAGGATTTGGAATTCCTGTAACATTGTCTATTTAGCTCTTTTTCCTCCTCTGAAAAGGCTCGCTTTTCATAAAATGCAGCTTTACAGATGAAAAAAAATCACTGTAATTCCATTTTGCCTCTTGCTTTTAAATTCCTATACCCACGGCCCCCTTCACCCCGCAGAGTGTGTTGCCAGCACTGCAAAGCCACATTACGGCAGAGACTAAAGCCATGAAAGGTCATGTTTAAGCCAAAGACCACTTTATTGCCCATCAGCCAACAGAAACGAGGATCAGAGACAGCTTAGGATGGGAAGCCAGAGAGCCAGAGAAAGCCGGGGGGTGGGGGGGAGCAGAAAACACTCAAGTCAGCTCAGACATTTGGCTCCAAACTGCCCGGTTCCCACTAGTTCTCAGCCTCAGACGCGCATCATCTGGGGAATTAAAAACAACAACATCAGAATTTCTAATTATATTCCCCTGGGGAGCAGCTGGGCAACTTGGGAGTTTTAAATGCCCCTCAGGTGAGCGCCATGTGCAGCCAGGTTTGAGATGTACGGCAGTTAAGACCAAGGAAAGTAAAAACACGATGCACCAAAACAGGTGCCCATTTTACGCAGAGAGAACAGACCAGTTCCTGGGCAGAAGCGCCAGCTTTTCCCGACACACGTTTCCGTAGAGACTTCTTGAGATGGTTTTAAGTAAAACCTGGATTACCGTAGCCTTTCCTGGCATGGCTTCCGACACCAGGCCCCGTACGTCCCTGAACGCAGCCCTGGGGGAGGTCACAGGGCCCCCCATCCTTGTGCTGCTTCTCCCTGATGCTCCTCGAAGCCCGAGCAGAGGCCGCGAACCCTGCCTCACCCTGCCTTACCCGCCCTGCTCATCCTGTCCAGAAAAAGGCCAGCGGAGAGATGCAGGGCAAGACGAGCCTGGGTTCTGAGCTCCTCAGAAGGAGGGTGACTCGCACAGGATCGGGGACTCTAGAATAACGAGCCCCTGCTGCCCGGGGGAGCCCCCCCCACCAGAGCCCTGAAATGAGTGCAATTCCTGTCCATGGGTGTCCACACTCGTGAGGAACGACTGCATCTCCTTTCCATGAAGCCTTAAGGCAGGACCCAAGGGTCAGGGTGGGCCTTTAGCAGTCCTGAGAGGAGGATATGGGGATGGACAGCAACAAGCACTGCACAGGTGGGGTGTGGCTGTCCTCAAGAGCAGGGCCGGCACCCGAGTCACCGGGCCTCGTACAAGGCCCGATGAACAGTACGTACTCGACAAATATTTGCTGAGTGAGAGAACGAATCATGTCTGGGGGAAAAAAGAAACAAATGATGAAAAGCTCATCTCACTAAGACGACAGGGACAGAAAGTCTGGAAAAGCAAACCTGAGAGGAAAAAAGGCATTTCTGCAGATTTTGGAAACGTCCCTCATCCCTTTCAGGGCCTTCGGCCTCACGGAGATCTCGATGGGCAGGACACCGCCAATACGTGTGCTCCTGGGGGGCCCCTAGGTGCTCTGATGGGGTGTGCGCGGTCTCGGCCACAACAGCAAAAGCGCAGGTAACAAAAGACAAAAAAAAGAGATAAATTGGGCTTCTTCAAAATTCAAGGGTGGCGTGCTTCAACAGACATCAAAAAAAGGGAAAAGACAACCCCCAGAATGGATGAAAACATGTTCCAACCATGTAACTGATAAGGGATTTGCATCCGGAATGCCTAGAGAATTCTCAAACTTGACAGTGAGAAGACGACCCGATTCCAAACAAGCACGGGGGGTGAGCAGACATTTCTCCAAGGGAGATTTGCAAACGGCCAAAAAGGCCAGGGAAAGCTGCTTGAGCCCAGCGGGCACTAGGGAAACGCGGAGCGAGAGCCCGAGGCACCCCCCTTCCCACCCGCGAGGACAGCCACAGCGAAGAGACACACAGGAACGGATGAGGACGGGCACGAGCCAGGAGCCGCGGCCACGGCCGGGGGCATGTCAGGCAGCTCCGGGAAAGTGGAGCAGGGAGGGACTCCACCTGCTCCCGGGGATAAGCCCGAGGGAAAGGAGAGCACACGTCCACCCAGACACCGGCAGGGAACGGTCGCAGCAGCATTCGTCCCCAAACCCCGATGTCCCTTGACCGATGAACAGACCAATCGAGGTGTATTCACACCACGGAATGGTGTGAAGCCCCCAAAGGAGGAGGGGAGAGCTGCTGGAGCTGCAACATGGTGAAGCATGAAAAGAGATGGTAAGTGGAAGAAGCCAGGGTGAGGACCGCGTTACAAGACTCCGTTTATCCGGCGCCCAGAACAGGGAAATGTGCGGGAGCAGACAGTCCTGCCCTGGTTGTTTGGGGGGTGGGGGTGGACAAGGGAACCGTTGGTGATGGCCTCGGCGTCAGGGGGCTCCCTCGGAAAGGGTGAACGTATTCTAGAGCTGACACGGCGATGGCTGCACAGATCCATGAATATCCTAAAAACCACTGAATCGGACCCTTTACACAGGTGCCTGGTGGCTCTGTCAACTGCATTCAGTAAGGCTGTTTGAAAAAAAGAGAAGGTGTTGGAAGACCTGCAAAACGGCAGCACAGCAAGGACCCTGACACCCGCGAGCCACCGATCCGAGCGGAGGAAACGATGAAGCAGGACGGTATGTTCTGTCAGCCAGCCTGCGGGGAAGAGGCCACAGCCGCGCTCACACGTTGCTGCCACACATGCATGTGGATACGCCCCTCCCCCAGGGAAATCTGGCGACAGGTCACGGGCGCACACGAGCATGCGTGGGAGCACGTGAGCACATGGGACCCTGTCTGCATCCATGTCTACGTCCGGGCCATGGTACGTGCCCAGACCCCGCCCTCCCCAGCATACACCACCCAACAGGCTTGGCTCAGCATCCTTGGGAGACCCGCCACTGGCAGGCACGTGACTAGCTCAGCTGAGTCACTGATACCAATCCAGGGGCGCTATGAGGGACCAGATGGACCACAGCCTTGGTCATGCAGAAAACAAGGGAAAAACAGGAAACCAAGACAAGCCTGAAGGAGGAAGGGGTTGGGATGGTGTTTTGGGAAGATGGGCTGTGATTACAGGAAAGGCCACGAGAGGCTCTGCCTTTCCCTAAGGTCAGAGACTGTGTCTTCTCCATACTTCACCAGGTGGATTCTTTCAGGAGCAGTTTCCAGCAGAGAGAAGTGCAAGTGCAAAGGCCCGGAGGCAGGAGGAGGCAGGCCTGTCCGCTGCACAGCAGTGGCCCATGGGGTTGAGGTAATCAATGGGGTCAGAAACACAGTGAAACAATACCCATCTGAACACAACAGGGAGCCACGGGAAGGCTCTATCAGGGAAGACATGATCGTTATGACCTACATTACATGACTTATGTTAACAAGACATATTGTAACACAATCACTCTGGCCCCAGACAGTAGGGGGCAAAGATGGGGATGGTCGTGAGTTCCAGGTTGGACCCAACCCACAGGTGATGGGGAGGGACAGGAAAAGTGGACAGGACTAATCGTGGAAGAAAACTGGGAGGAGACTAATGGGGTCCTGGGACAGTGGCCTCAACAAGGTGACATCCCACCGTCATGTGCTCCCGGGCACCATCCCAAAGGTGAGTGTGTTTTCCCAGAGAAGCAGAAAATGGTTCATAATCATACAGAAATAGTCCGTATAGAAATAGTTAAATATTTTTTAGAGATTGGAAACTGTCCTGAGAAAGGGGGCGATCAGGAAGTCAAGACAGGGAGGAGAGGAGTTAGAAGGTTCTAGGCTCAGCGCTGCTCTGCCCACCTTGTGGGCATCGAGCTTTTAAGCATTAGCACATTGATCACTTCCCTTTAAGGTGCTAATGATCTATGAAGGGCTTGTTCTAGCCACGACCTTGACCTAGTCCTTCACTCCGGCTCCTTGGGCAGAAGTCCCCTCTGAAGGGTTAGGGACCCTGGTGTCCCACCGCCTGCAGCCACACCAGCCCCGCCCGTGGGGTGCTAATGGCAGCTGCTCCTGGCAAAGCAGGCGGGAGAAGAGACCTCGGTGAGGGCAGGACTGCTATGTGAGTTAGGATGGGAGTCTCCATGAAGGCTTGGGGCTCAGGGCTGAGCACTGGCCAAGCCAAGAGGGCGTAAGGAGCAGGAAATCCTACAAACTGAAATCCACCTTTCTGCCCCTTCCAGGTGGCCCCCCCATTTCTAGAAACCTGGAGGCCAACTCAGAGCTCTAGGGCACAATGGGCTGGGGTCAGCGGGGGCCGGGGCATGGTACAATCATGTGGCACCGTTCCAGAGCCTGCAGAGGGCCTGGTGTCCCCTGGTCCCGGGCAACACTGCAGCTCTGCCAGGCTGTCCCCCGTCTGTCCCCTGAGCAGCCTCAGGCTGTCACCTTGGTCTCAGGCAAGCACGTTTCCTGGACATGCCCTGCTTGACCTAACTGGAGGCAAGGTCCACATAAAGAAGAGCAGGTTCTTTCAGTGCCAAGTCCGTAGACTTGCAGCGGCCAGACATGCGAACCAGGCCGTTTCCTAATCGTCTAGGAGTGGAACACGATGTGCTCACAGGCCCCCACCCCCCGGCCACCCAGCGCTCCCCAGACCAAAATCTACATAGGAGAACAGTTTTTTCAAGAATCAAAACAGTAGTAATTTTCTCAGTCATGAGCCAATTACAGAGACTGACCAGAAAAAAGGGAGGGAGGGAGGGAGGGAGGAAGGAGGGAAGGAAGGAGGCACAAAGAAAGGAGAAATTAGGGCTGACTGATGGACAGGCAGCGCGGCGCGGCAGCCATCAGACCGGGCTTCGCGCCGGGTTTGCAGCTAAGGCGCTGCCCACAGTCTGTGCACACACTCCCTGCCCCAGCACTTTGGGCCTCAGTTTCCCTGACCTAGACAATTACGGTCCACGAATCTGCTCCTTCTGCTCTTCCTCACTCAGCAAAGTCGAGTTCGGGGCCGATTCTGTGTAAGGACGGTAGTGTTTACGATTCCAGAGGCCTGGGGCACACCTCGCTCCCGCCTGATGCTCTGACACCTCTTTGTGGTTTGCCACACGCTTTGCCTGCACCATTTATCCCTTCGATGAGGGAATAAGGCGTGAAAGAAGCACTGCCTGGGGCTTTGGTCACCCCCTTGGGGAGGAAGGCGATGGGAGACCTGGTCTCGGCTTGACTGACTAGAGCTCCGTCCGGACCCGAGGTGCCAGACCCCGAGCTGTCTATCACACCTGCAATGTCACTGGGCCTGGAGAGTGGCTCATACCCCAGGGCAATCTCTGCACCAAGCCCATGACACCGTAGGAGCCAGGAACCCACGGCAGGGCAGGCTGAGGGCACTCGCCCAAGGACTCCTGGGAAATGGGGTGGGGAGGGGGGCACGAGAGGGAGACCTGACATCCCCCCAGCATGGCGCGTGGAGGCCAGATGCCTACCCTCTCTGAGCCTCAGAGTCCTCAGCTCTCAAATGCAAACATTAAGTGAAAGAACATAAAATGCCTAATAAATGCAAGTGAACGTAGGACTCGGAGATTTTGGGTCCGAGCTGAGTGTGGCTCCTGACCCCGGGGCAGGGGGTGTGGGATGACGCCTGGGGCACAGTACAGCGATGGGGGCCGGGAGAGAAGGGGAAGTCCAGTCTACGAGGGCCAAGAACACATTCCCAAGCTCACTTCTAAGCACTCTCCGTACCAAGTTCCTTCTTAAGTGAGCCGTCAATCTTAGAATTCAAGGTCAGGTGCACCCAGAGGACAGAGAGCAGGTCAGCGGTGGGATGCCCTTGAACGTCCAGTTCCGGACAGCGCCATGGCTCTATCTCTACCAACCAGTCTGGTTAGGTCTGTGCAGGCTTCGAAGCCCACACGCCAGCCACCTAAATCACGCCTGTCCATACGAGTACATACTTCCCCATGTGTGCAAACACACAGGCATCGACACCTCCGTACGTGCGTGCGATTTTCTGTACATAGTGCAAGCGTTTGGGGCGGAGGGCCATGCCCACGCAGGTCGTGCCCACGGACAACAGGTGGGCCACCCATCCGGAACCTGTAAGAAACCATGAAGCTGGCACCTGGGAGTGAAGGGAACCGGACAGCAGGGCTGAGTTTCATTTTGTTAAGTTCCGAAGCTCATACGCGTCAGACACAGCATCCCAGCCCCGCGGGCCTGCCCTTTGGAAGGACTGCGGCAGGAAAAGTCGTCGAAGTCAGGCTGGGCTATGACCTGGCTGTGGCTGTTGCTAGGGTTTTCACATGTGTTGCCCTGTTGTTGTTTTCCCAAAAGTTTAATAAATTATGTCACCCCTCCAAAAAAAAATTCTGGAGCAAAGTTAAAGTGATATCTCGCTAGGGTGCTTCCAAAGAGAATGAATGGACTTGTCCTTCTTGTTCCAGGATCTAGGATCACAATGGCCTGTCTCCAGGCACGGTGGGGTGAGGCCTCCCAAGGAAGTTTAGACTGGAGCGTGAGACCACTTAGTACCAAACAAATTAACAAGATAAATTTGTGGTATCAGCAGACTCGAGGTCAGGAAGACTTGGACCCCATTCAGACATCTGGACCAGAGCCGCTGCTCCTCTTTGATTAAGAGCAGCTGGAAATCTACCCTGTTCTCATCTCCTGTCCGCTGAGGAGCTACGACCTCAGGTGCCACCCTTAGCCTAGGGCCGGGGAGCCTGAGAGGAAGACACAAGCCTTGGGCCTCCAGAGGCTCCCAGGGGCCATCGAGAGCAGGCCACGAAGGGGGCGGCAGTGGGCCCCAGGGGCAATCCAATCTGTGGCCGTGGCTCCACGTCCGGCCTTGGACAGACTGGCTGAGAAGCTTCTGGACATTTCAGATTCCAAGGCCTCATCCTGAACCTCGACTCTTGGTCAGGGTTGGGAGGGTGGGGGTGCGGGTGGAGGGAGGTCAGGGAGGAAGCAAGCGCAGAAATCAGTCCTTGCGCTCCCTAGCTCCTTTCCAGCAGTCCCCCACCGTGTAGGACGGGGAAGCCGAGGGGCGTGGTGGGACTCTGGGACAGTTAAGGCAGCTCCCCTCAGAGGCCAGTACTCAGGTTTGCTGCCTGCTAGTGACCTCTGGACCTCAGTTTACTCTTCTGTAAAATGGAGAGATGCTACTAGACTGTCTCCCATCTCTGACCCCAGTCCAGTTCTTGGGTCCTGTGGTCCTATGAGGTCAGTGGGCTTCCTGGAGGAGAAGGGAAGAGCTCTACCACTTAACAGGGGGTCAGGACTGGCGAGGCAGGAAGACTTTCCCAACCAGGCGAGGCTACCTCCCCGAGCAGTGTTTTTCAAATGCTGGCCCCTCCAGTAGATCCTAAAAGTCTTTGAAGTGGGCCACCCCCCACCAGTTTTTAAAAAATGAAACACAACTGAGTAGGGACAATCACAGTGGCGGGCACAAAGCACACGCAAAGGAAGTGTAAGCCAGTCTTCTCCTTATCTCCCCTGCAGGCCGCGGTCTAAACAAATCCACAGCACGAACTCACTGGGAAAGCACACTTACGTGTGTGTCTGTTGCCTGTGTCTATCCCGCACCAAAATGTGAGCCCCGAGCATGAGAGATTTCCGACAGTTCTGCTCCCTGAGAGCCCTGGCATCTCAAACAGGGCCTGGCACCAGCTACACGGCGAGAAACACGTGTTTGGACGAATGAATCAGTATCGTTTCGCGACGAGGCAAGTTGGGTGCCCAGGAGGTGAGAGAGAAGTAAAAGGAAAGGTGGTATGGGACATCCTCAGGCTTTTGCCCGCCTCCCACCCGCCTTACCAGCGAAGGAGGAGGTGGCCAGGTCACCGGACACCGAGAGTTGGAGGCCGGGGGTGGGTATTTGCCAAAACGGTGTGTTGGGGCAAAGGACCCACCTAGGAGGTCAGAGTCCTTCTGGCCCCCCCAGGGGCAGGACTCCCAAGCTCATCCACGCTCAGAGCCGTTCTCTGGTGTCGTCTGCTGCTCCGGGCCCTTCCGCCGTCCTTCTGGGGCTGGGCTCTCCCAGGAGCCAGAGGCCTGGCCAGCAGAGCAAAGGTGGGAGATCATCCCAGCAGAGGGCCAGGAGGGGTCTCTGGAGAGAGGCCAGCCAGCAGAGGGCAGGGAGCTAGGAGGCCCCGGGGTGATTTTAGGTGGGTCCCTGACAGACTCAGTTTACCCAAATGCTTCCGGGTTTATTGTCACAGTTTGTCAGGAGTCATACTGGCTTTCCATTTCTGCTCATTCTAGGGAGTTTCTTGTAAGAATAGATTTAAGAGGGGCACCTGGGTGGCTCAGTTAGTTAAGGGTCTGACTCCTGGTTTCGCCTAAGGTCATGATCTCAGGGTCGTGAGGTGGGGCCCTACACTCCAGATCCTCTCTCTCCCTCCCTCTCTGCCCCTCCCGCTCGTGCCCCGCCCCCTCAAATAAACAAACCTTGAAAAAGAAAAGTAGATTTAAGTTAAAAAATAGTTCTTAGATAGGATACAGACTGTGCAGGTTCTGTGAATCACTACAGTTTGGGGCTAACTTATCCCATGATGCTGCCTCAGTTTCCCTTCGGGGTCAGGAACTTAGGACACTGGAGGGAGATGGCATTTCATCCCAGGCAGGAGTGCGTGTGTATGTACGTGTGCAGATGTGTGTAGCTTGTGTACACGTATTTATGTGGATGTCTGTGTAGCCGTGTGTACTGGTGCGTGTGTGTGTACACATGGGCAGCTGCGTGTGCGAGTGGTTGTGTATGTGGACACAAACGCGTGTCTGTGGAGCCGTAAGCCTTCTTCCAGTGAGCTCTGTAAAATGAATCCCACTCTTGCAATCACCACGGGTTTCAGGAAATAGTATGTTCTAGCACATTTTCCATATCTGCACTTTCCCAGAGTTTGGTCTGCGGACGTTTCCACGACTGTTCTGTGAAACACGGTCATAGACCGGGAAGGCCCACCAGAGCCCACAGCTGGGAACGGGATCCCGTTGTTTTGCAAGGGAATTTGTGTTTCGATGACACAAACGTGAGTCCCTCCCTGCTTGTTAGACTGTTCTCTTGCAAAATCACCAGGGCTCCGATGACAGAAGTGGGCATGGGGGTAAAACGTTGGGCAGAGGTTCCCATGTGCCAAGCCTGGGTCTGCGGGGCTGCCTATGAGGGAAGAAGGGGTGGCCTGGTTATGGAATCTCGCAGGGAAAATGCTGGGACCTTGCCGGAAGACGGCCCCTCGGCTGGGGCCTCTGGCTCCCTGGTGTCGTGCTGGGCGGCCAAGCTGGGGACTGGCAGGAATATCCCTTCTCGGCAAAGCAAGGAAGGGGAGTCCCTGGGCCACTGGTGATTCCCCCCAGCCAAGGATCAGGTGGGGTTAACCAGTAGGGGCGGGGGCGGGGGGGCTGCCAGGGTGCAGATGAGGGTTATGTGGGCTGGTCTGAGGTGACCTTGCCTCCACTGTCAGCTCTGTTCCTTTTTTCAAGCCATATCGTCATCGTGGGACGGTGGCCCCCTAGCGCCTCCCACCTGCCCACTGGGCAGGATCTAGTTTTTTTAGGCTCTTGAAGCCTGACCAGGCTGCACCCCCTAGACTCAGACCTTGCCATCTCCATCCCTGTCCTGAGGCTTTGCCGTCCTCTGAAGACACAGCTCTTCCAAAGTGACAGTGAGCTCATCTGCTAAGCTGAATGGCAAAGGACAGACAGCGCGCCCCATGAGGGCTGGCCTGCCCTCTCCCGCCCCCAGCAGACCCATCTCCTGCTCCACGTGGGAAGTCTTTTCAGGCGGCTTTCCTTCCAGACACAAGGCTTCCTCCCTCGGTGGCAGGCCAGGAGAGAAGGCCGTGCACCCCTCTGATGTCACACCCGCAGGAACCCACTAGGGCAGGTGACACTCCCGCAGGCCATTCACAAGCCCCCCAAATCCAAAGGCTCCTCTCAGCCAGGTGTTAACCATTTACCAGCAGCCCACTGGCCCTTAGACCGCGCTGTGAGGGTGGACCCTACCCCCCATCTGGGGCCACAGAGCCAAGCTGCAAAGGCCAGGCTTCCCAACACAACTTGGGAGCCCTGACCAGACGAAACCGTGGACAAACACCTTGTGTGTCTGGATCATCGCAAAATGTGAAAACAAAACTAAGCATCATAAACAACTTGAAGCTCCCATTCAGTGAGCACACATCGTGTCCTGTGTCCTCCACACCCCGTCACAGGTGAGGAAGGGGCGGCGGCGGCTGGCGGGGCCGCAGGGGGCTGGCCCGGACAGGCCCGGGGCCTGGCTGTCCGCTCCCACCGCGCTCTGCCCAGCAGCGTCTGCTCCTGAGTAAGAACTAATTACTGTTTAGGAAGTTGTCCGTGATCCCTGATGGAAACAGCAGAGTTGAGCTGCATCGAGGGAGAGGCGTGGGCACGGGCACACGCCGCCGCCTTGGCGTGCTCTCGGGCCTTGAGAGGCGAGCTGCTTAGGGAAAGGATTTCCTGACGAAGCATCTCTGGAGAAAGTTCTGGTGGTCAGAGCGCTCTCCCACCTCGCATGGCTTTCCTGGTACTCATCTGCTGGAGTCCGAGGGATCTCCAGACATCAGAGGATGGCCAGGGAAGCTCAGGGTCAAGGCAGTTTGACCTGCCTCAGTTTCTCCTCTGCCTAGAGGGTCAGGAGAGCCAAAGATAGAGGGTGAAGAGAGACACAAACCGTGCTGTACCCATGTCCTGGGGCGGCCAACCCAGCACCACACGGGGGTGAAGGGGGAGCTCCAAACCACAGACACACATTCTCTCACAGTCCCGGAGGCTGAGAGGCCCAACTCAGGTGTCCGCAGAGCTCCTCTGGGAACTGGAGGGAACAACCCTCCCTTGCCTCTTCCAGCCTCTGGTGGTGGCCAGCACTCTGTCTCTGCCCCCTCCTCTCTGTGTTCGTGTTTCCTCTTCTCAAAAGGACACAGTCCTACTGGGTGAGGCGCCCACCTCATCATCACAACCCATTCCGTCTGCAATGACCTCAGTTCCAAATAAGGCCACATGCTGAGGTCCTTGGACATATCTTTTGGGGCGACACAATTCGGCCCATGGCACCTGCTACTGCTGGGTGTGGCCAGTCTGGGGAACCCCACCATGGTCACACCCCAGTGTTCTGCCACTTTCCAGAAAACAATGTAGCGATCGCAAAGAGGGGCAACGCCAGGCTGAGGTGCCCAGCACAGGGACCCTGGGCCCCGGAGGGCAATCCACGGGCCCGACGTAAGCAGTGCCAGTGAAGCTGAGACCCTCGGCACCGCAGACCGAGGGGACCTGGATGCAGGCGGCTCAGGGGCTGCGGAATGAGGCAGGAGGACGCCACAGAAACACGCCACTGCTGTCCACACCCGCCACTTTGAACAACTACCCTGGACCAGTGGGGTAAACCAGGCATGTCCATGACAAACCAGGGACAGTCCCCTTGCCTAGGGAGTTTCTTGACTCTTTAACTGGAAGGCAGCCCGCAGGAAAACTTCTCCTGGAAGAAGAGATTCAATGTGCTTGTCTACTTAAATTGCAAAATAACTGATAGAGCATGCCATTACTTCCATTTAGAAAGGGAAGACATGAACACCAGGCGCAAGGCGACTTGTCCTTTGCGCTGCCTCAAATAACCTGACGTGCGGCCCGTTCCCTCTCTGTCCGAGGTGGGAAAGTGAGGCTCAGAGAAGCAATCATCCTCCCGGGATAAACCAGCCCAGCCTCGAGCCGGTGGAAGCATCCTGAGCCTGGATCTGGACGCAGGCACTCCGATTCCAAACCTTTCCGGTTTCCCAAGCTCCTTCACACTTACCCCACCGCCACTGTCCTGTGTCCAGGACAAATGCCCGTCCCTGCCCACCCCCGCCTGCCCACCTTGCCATGTTATCTGCCAGCAAACCAAAGGAGGACACTCGGTGTCAACAGAAAAAGGACGCCCCCCCCCCCATCGCCTCCCACAGAGGCTGACAATAATCTGGAAGCCACGTCAGACGACAGCCGATCAGAAGTCCTGGATGAGCCAGTTTCTCAGCCTCCAAGGCCATTGACCCCCCACCTGCTTCCACCCCAAGAACTCGGTGGCACTGCAGAACGGGAGCTCGAGTTCCCCCCCCAGGGAAGGCCAGGACTCCTGCGGAAAGCTTTCTCTTCTGTCTGCCCGAATGCCTCATTCTAAGAAACAAACGACTTACGCTCTTTGTCCCAAGACAACCGTCATCTAGCAGATTTTTAATGGCCTCAGAGGGAAAAAAATCACAAAATAAACACACACCGAGCAAAGGGAAAAAAACAAAACAAAAAAACCAAAAAAAACCCCACACCAACTCAAAAGCGAAGGCCAGAGTTCAGCCTAGTTATGACAATCAATTGTGAAAGGGCCAAACCCACAACTTTCCGGAGCGGGAGTGTGTTTTCCTGCTGACATAATGCGCTTGGGCACTTGGCTGAGAACAAGTTTTCCCCGTTTGAGGCTGGCAAGTTTGGGGCCTCTGCAAACAAGTCCCTTCTGCTTTTGCCAAAGCTGGCTTCCCCTTTTCTGGAAACTGCTCCCCCACTCAGTGTCGGGGAGGGGGGCCGCCTCCATCGCTGGCTGGGCTCTGGGACATGCATCATAAACAGTTGAGTTGTGGGCGAGTTGTTTTTTTCTGATGTTGATGTTTCTCTCCAGAGTCGGCTACAAGTGGAAATTTCCGTATTCCCCTGTTCAGCAGAAATTATAGGCTTCGGTTTCATCATCACTGTCAAACCATTAACCATTAACCCCTGACACCCTGCGGAGCCCTCAAGGAAATGGCCTGGGGCACATTCCTGGAGCTCTGGGCTGCTGACCAAGCCGGGAGGTCCCGGGGCCCAGGGAGGCCAGAGGTGGGTGCTTCTGGGAAGGAGTACGGAAGCCTCACTTTCCACAGATCCTCCTCCACGCCTCGCGTACAAGTGTCTTACTCTGTAACTACCTTCATCCCTGTCGCCTCGGAGACTCTCTCGCTCCTCGGACTCCTTGGCTTCCCCGGGGTGGACACGTGAAGGGGGACCGGGGCCGTGCCCTGCGTCGGCCCGGGTGGGGACTGCCCTCCACTCCCCTCAGCGGGAGCCCAGGGGCTGCAGACACAGTACACAGAAGCCTTCCAGTGAGCCCCACGTGGGGCAAGACCAAGACGGGAAGTCATGGCCTTGTCCACCCCCTGGCCTCTCCCCTCCCCTATTTCTAGAATACCTGCCTCAACGCAAAAGGTCAATAAATACTGACCACAAGTGGACATGTACCTCAGAACCCAGACACCCACACAAAGCCCGCAGACTGGTAAGTGCCTAAAAAGACACTGGTGGGGGACTGGCCCTGGGGGTGCAGCCTTAGGGGTGTTAAACCCCCCCCCCCCCCCCGCCGCCGAGAACAGGAGCCTGCCACCCTGCATGGTCACCATCCCACTGTGTAGCTCAGGGTCAGTCCATAGCTTGTTGTGATGCATTAGGGCCCTGGAGGCCAGCTTGTGAGATGAGGGCTCTGCCCCCCAGAGGGCAGATCCATCCCTGAGCCCCCCTGCTCCGCAGGAATGCCATCACCTTGAGCGCCCCTCCCCCACCGAAACAGGGGAGAGAAGTGGCTCAGCTCTTGACCCCCCCCGCCCCCTCCCAGAAAGCCAGGGCCCAGCTCTTCCTCTTCTCTCAGCCTCCGCCAGCAGGAGGAGGGACACCCGCCCTCAGCGGGCACCCCAGGAAGGCACGGGCTACCTCCACCACTTGCTCCAGCTCTGAACTAAGCTTAATTCCACCCTGGAGAGGGGACAGCTGCCTCCGATGGCTCCCTGAGCGTTCCGGCGCGTCTCCAGAATCTGGTCTAGGTCAGTGTTCTGGGAATCCCTCTCAGAGCTCCCCTCCGGGAGACGTGACACGACAACTTTTTAAAAACCAGGTGACAGTTGTGACAAGGAGGTGGGGTTCGCCGCGTGTGGCTCCCCGTTAGCAGGCCTGCGTGTGACGGTGTTGGGACGCGCAGGGGTGCAGCTCAGTCCCACGGCAGGAGTCCAGAAAAAGGAAGAGAAACACTCAGTTGCAGCAAAGGGGGAGGAGGGGGGACCAAAATGCCAGGGTTGGCAACAAAATAATTTGCAGTTTCGAGTTTTAGCTGTATTTAAAAATGATTCTTAGATTCTTTTTTGTATGTCGGTTTCAACAATTTTATAGGATGGATGGGCCAGATATTAGGGTATACTCGAAGATGATCATTTTTGAGGTTAAAACCACGGTCAAATATAGGATATTTAATTTGGATGAATCTCGTACAATCGACGGCTTCTCACTGCCAAGGACACAGGGCACGAAGACGACAAGGGATGAACATGACTCAAGACTTCCCCTCTCAGTCCTGGCTCTCCCTGAGAACCCATCGCATCACTTCTGGCCCCCAAACTGTGACAGAATCCAGGCCCCCTCATGTCACAGCCACGGAAACTGAAGTCTCGAGGCCAGGCCTGGCCACCACCTGAGGACATGCCGATAATCAGCCACAAAACCAAAGGCAAAATCCAGTTCTTTTACCCCAGCTCCCTTCTCCTTGTACAATGTCACCATGCATGCCCAGCTCCGATCACAAAGTCCTCCTGTCCCTCCAGCCACTGTCATTTATTCCTCTAAACATCATATTTAAAATATGGGAGGCTGGGTGGCTCAGTCGGTTAAGCGTCTGCCATAGGCTCAGGTCATGATCCCAGCGTCCTGGGATCGAGTCCCACATCGGGCTCCCTGCTCAGCAGGAAGCCTGCTTCTCCCTCTGCCTCTACCTGCTGCTTGTGCTCTCCCTCTCACTGTGTCTCTGTCAAATTAATAAATAAAATCTTAAAAAAATAATAAAAATAAACCAAACCTCCAAGCAGTTTAATTCAACTTACAAATTCCAGAAAACTGAACCTGGACATTCTCTGTCTCCTGATCTATGTCCATATGTCTGTATGTACACGACTCCCTCGACCTCTATTTACACACAACACACACACATGTGCACACACATGACCGTCTAGTGCTCAGGAAGGGCCCGCGGCCGTGTCACCAGCTGCGAGGCTGAGGGTGACATGGGTCTCTACCTCTTTCAGGGCTGTGTGAGGCTTGGGGCCGGAGAGCCCCTGCCTGGAGAGCAGCCCTTCCCGAGCGCCTGTGTGCATCCCCCGGCTCGAGGGAGAGATGAGCACGCAGAAGCCCACGGAACCAGGGGACAAGCAGGGGCATGCTGCAAGAAAGGACAGAGTTCCAGCAGGGGACAGCCTCTGTGCCTAGCTAGAGGTGGCTGCGGGCCCTGTTCTTCCTGGGCTGAGACTGGGCAAGAGGATCCCAGCCGCCTGACTGCACATACCCCAAGCCCCCACCTCCGCCGTCCATGCGCCCCACCATCCACACCCCACTGTCTACACCCCAGGGTCAACACTCTACCATCCAAAGAGACAGCAGGAAGATCAGTGCATGTGGGATGTGCCATCAAGGAGGTGGGTGGGTGGGAGGTGGGAAGAAGAGGGAGGCAGAAATAAAAAGGACCAGGAACGGGGCCCAGCTTACACCCCCACCTGGCAAACGGCCCCATGGAGATTTGTTTGTTTGCTTGCTTAATTAGAATTTAAACAAACAAACAAAAAAGAACAAGAAGAAGAAAAAAGAAATTTATCGAGTCCCAATGACACTTATTTATAGCCTGTCTTCGTTACCAAAAGCATGCTGCAATGCAGTAGGACACGGCATGTTATAAGCAGGACAACAGCAGCCGCAGAAGAACCATGTGGGGCAGGTCTGGGCAATGCCGTGCTCAGAGCTGTGAGTCGTGGCCGGGCAGATACGAGCCACACACTTGCTCTCAGCGCATCCCCAACATCACAACCAACAAACGAAGAAGATACTTTCATAATGATAATTGATTCAAGTTTGCGGCATGCCAGGCATTCATGGGATGTCATTTTATTCTCAAAACAGCCCTCAGGTGGGCATTCTTCTTGCTGGTTTACAAAGGAAGCAACTTAGACACAGCAGTGCCAAGGGGCTCACCTAGGTCGACATACAGCAGGTGGGAAACCCAGGTCCCCAGATCTCCTCATCGTGATCTTTACAAGACCTGTAGTCTAAGGAAGGGCCCTTGGGAAATGCACAAGTGACAGGCCAACACTGATCCTGTGATCTTTGCAGCTCCTGGGTAGGCATTTCTAGAACCTTCTGTGTACCTCCCCTCATCCCCCATTGAGAAGAAATCTCAACAGGGAAAGATTTTGGAGGTAACCACACCTGCTTTAAACGCTGGCTTTGCTTCTCATCAGCTGTGTCTCATGGACAAATCATTCTGTCTCTCTGACCCTCAGTTTCCCCAGTTGGGAAAATGGGGGCAGTAACAGGAACCTGACAAAGAGTTAAGTGATGAAATATGTGGTAGGGACCGTCAAAGTGCCCCATAACCATGTACCTCATGTTTTCATTCAAAGGTGACCTGTCGGTCAGAGGCACAAGCAGACAAACCCCCCGGGCACCAGGGGCCGTGTCCCCACAGGAACCTGGCTGGCCAGTGCCTCTTGGCGGGTGTGGTCAACAAGGCAGGAGAATTGGGTCAGAAGGCAGGTTTTTCAAGCCTGGTGAAACCCAGCTCCGAAGAAACAAAACAAAGGATGAGAAGAGATTCAGGGCAGGGAGAGAGAAGAAAATGAAAAAATGAAAAAGAAACACAGAGGAGGAGAGAAAATAGAGCAGAGAAGGGGGAAGGGGAGCAGATGACAAGAGAAACCACTGGAGGGCAGCCCGAGGCCCGAGCGTCCGCATGCGGCTGGCAGCTTTGGTTACAAGGGTAGCCTCTCACGGATCCAAAGACACAACCTGTGTCACTTGTGGAAAGCAGCATTGGGGAAAACCCTGCGACCCGTTGATTCTCAAGTAGCCAAGGAGCAGTCACGGCTGTGGTCACTGCTGTAAAGGGTGTTTGCTGAGGACGAAGAGAGGTCAGAGGCGGAGCCGCGAAGGGGAGTCAGGGCCCACCCTGTGCTGAAAGGAGAGGCAGGGGAAGGACAGCACCGCATACAAGAGGACACAACAGGTCGCTTCCTTTGCCCAGGTGGTACTCAGGACATGTCTTCTCTGCCAGCGGCTGGCCCCCTGCTTCAGACCACTGAGGCACACAGGCTCAGCGCTGGGGGCCACCTGCTGTGGAGAAGTGCCCTGGGGGTCCCGTCAGCAGCCTAAAGAAAGCCCTCAGACTCCTTCACCCAGTCAGCCTACAACAGTGGTTGGAGGTAAATGCCCTCATCCCTTCCACATGTGTCTTCAGGGTACACTTTGTCTCCCAGACCCTGGGGCTGTGGGGCTCAGATGCCAGCCAGCTGGGGCCTGGAGCCTGGCCTCTGTGTGCCTACCTTCCCACCTGTAGAATGGGGACAATAATAGCATTGACTCACTTGGCTCAAGTGAGCGGAGGCCCGTGCGCGCTCGGGTATGCGGGCTCAGCGAGGACGAGCTAGTTCTCTTAGCCACTGTTCCTCTTCCTTCCTCTGACGCTAACTGTGAGAATCGTTTGAGCCAAATGCCTCCCAGATGGCTCAGCACAGGACAGACGTGACTGCTCCTTCCACTTTGGATGCGAAGGAATGGGACAGAGGAGACGTAGGCTGGCTGGTCTGGCCCTTTGGCTGTCCCCAAAGCAGTCTGGTGTCTGGATGCGCCTCCACGGCCCTGCCCGGGAACGAAGGGCTTGTTCCCGCAGGCTGGTGGCCCTCAGCTGCCTGCCCCTTGTGAGGAGCGTCCAGCCTGAGGAGGCCACTGTGCCCAGGCCCTGGGCAGCCCTGATCTGATGAATGACTAACTCTGCTCCACTTTGAAGCATCTGCTCCCTCTTCCCCTCATGCTGATCCCTGTGTCTGAGTCCACTCATCCCGGAGCCCAACCAGGACACATGAGGGACCAGAGAGACCAAGGGAACGTCAGTTCCACTGATGCGTCCAGATGCAGGGGAAGAGGCACCCTCTCCCGGCACGAGTCCAGCCACCCCTGGCCTCCGTCACTCCAGGGGTTTTTCACGAGCTCTCAGATCACAGACACGGAGAGCAGCAGAGTCCTCTGACGAGTGGCTGGAGGCAGGCCAGGCCTCTCCCATCTGTCACAGGACAGACGCAGAAAAAGCGGGCCCCTGAGGCTTCCGCAGGGAGAGGACAGCGGGTCTGTGGGCAGTATCACTGAGTCACCCAGGGCCACCGACTGGGGGGACGGGGACAGCCGGGCCGTTCCTGAGTGGCCCCCGCGGGGACTGGGGGTGGCCGCAGCATGACCGAGTCACAGTCTTTCCCGCCCTCCCTCGCTCTCAACAGAAGCCCTGCGTGTGGAAAAGGGGGTCACACAGAGAGCCCCCCTTAGACATGTGCTATTCTCTAAAGAAAGGAGCCACGCAGGCAGGAGCTGGTCGTGGTCTTCTGTGGGCAGGCAGGGCCCCCTCGCGGCTCACGGAAGCTTGACCTGCAGCCGGAGCCGCTGGGAAGGGCGTTCCAGGGTGACCTGCCCGGCGGCTGGGATGTCGCCCTCCTGTCCCCACGCGCTTGAGGCTCTGCGCCCAGAAGTGGGTCTGCAGTTGGTGCCAGCACCCGGACCTGCCCTAGGCTTTGTCAGAGCCGAGGGGCTTGTGACACTTCCTGCATCTCTCTCCCACTCGCTCAGGCACCCACCAGTTGAACAGCCTCACGGGGAGGGAGTCCCCGCTTATTCAGTGGGATCCCCCCCGGGCCCCTCCCGTCTGGCCCTGCCGGCCTGCTCCCAGCCGTGGGACGAAGGCATCCTCCTGGCCTCCCAAACTGACCCTGCCGGACCCGCCTTTTCCAGGCAAGAACTATCTGCGAACGCCCCGGGGGGTTCGGGCACATCTCCAACGGGGACCAGAATCGAAATGGGTGATGAATGACAGCCCTGTGCCCCTTAGACAGAAGTCATCGGCGGTTTCAGAGGGACATCTCCACATACAGGACTTGCCCAAGTCAGCAGAGCCCGCAGACGGATGTGGGGTTGGAGTTGGACCCTCTTTCCCCTACGTGGCCGGACATTCCTTCCACCGTGGCCCGGGCCCGGCCTCCTGGGGCTGCGGGCTGGGAGGCACAGCAGGCGGTCTGGCAGGTATCACAAAATCGAACGCTCGGCCTGGGCAGGGGGGCGCTTCCAGTTCCTATCAAGGCTCTATCTCCCCATCGAATCCTTCCTCCCCCCTCAAGTAAGAACCAGCCGTCGGCAGCCTGAGGCTCCCGGCCCAGCGACATACACGCAGCTTTCCAGAAGGGCCTGGGGAGCCAGGAGGGCAAAACACAGGCTGCCAAGCCCCCCCACACACCCCCCCGACTTTGTTCTTTGTGACAAAGATAAGCGGAGCTTGCTACAACACACTGTCCCTCCCATTCCGCTCCCTGCCTGCATGTCCACTAGGTTCCTCCTCCCCACAGCCTTCTCACCGCTGCCCTGGCTCTGCCACCATCTCTCCTCCATTCGCTCCTTGGAGTGTGTTCTGGGCTGTTCCTGTACCAGCAGGAGATAAGAAACAGAAGCAACACAGACACTGTCCCCGAGAGTCACACACAGTGCCCGGGGCCTCGGGGCGGGTGGGGGGGCAGGAGGTGTTGGTTTCACCTCACGGGGTGGGGGGTGACTGGAAGACACAAGGCAGAGCGCAGTCCATCCCCACCCCCGAGGACTAGAGGGGATAGGACATGGGGGGCCCAGTGCCCCCCAAAAGCCCCATAACACTCTCTGGAGTCAAGACGCAAAATCCCCAGGAAAGCCCTACTGAATGGCAAATGCCCCACGGGCCGAGGGCAGACACCAGGTACACCAGTACACCAATGCCAGCTGCTGATCGCCCTCGAGACTCCACTGTCCGCACCCACCGGAACACTCACACCCCCAGAGCTCACCGGCCTGTCTCTATGCAGAGTGACTCTGTGCGCCCTGTTGGCTCTGGGGCACAAGGAGGCAGAGGCAGGCAGGTGTAGGGTTTGGCTCCCAGGCGGAGCCTGCCTGGGTCTGCTGTGGGCACCCCCAGGCTCTCCACAGCCCCACCCAGACTCGGCCTTCCAGTTCCTGCCAGAGGCCAGGTCTAACTGTGTCCTCAGCCCCGGGGCTCACAAGGGGCTCACGATGGCTTTGGCCCTGGGTTCAGGCCCTGAGGACCATCTACCTGTAAATAAGGAAATCTGCAAAACAGTTCTGTAAATGTATTTAGCCAAAACACTGCAAAGGATAAAAGTAAGTTCTTATCTTAATTTATAAGTAAGAATCCCGTCCTTCGAAAAGAATAACACCTTCTTAACTAGAGTGGGATGGTGGCGGGCTACATTCTTAGGGAGATCTTTCCCAGGGGCCCCTTTACAGGGGAGTGGAAACCAACATTCCCAGGCCACCCCCTTCCTGCTCCCCCCAATCTCATTTCAGTCTCCCCAAGCCCTGTGTGGTGGGGATCACTACCCGCCTCGGACAGGTGAGGAGACTGAGGCTCAGCAAACACGGGGAAACTGCCAAGAGACACGGAGCCAAGAGTGACATGAGCACACAGCCACTCTGGTCAGACTTACCCCCACAGCAGACCACTCTTCTGCAGAGCACAGGACACCCAGCACATCCTCCCTGCTCTGGTGGGCGACTCTGTTCTAGAGACTCTCACACAAATGACAGCTGGGGCCTCATTGGCTCTGGGTGGGGGGGTGCTCTCCCCTCCCTGGCTGAAGGGGCTGGCGCCTGGCCTTGGACCAACCGTCCTGTCCCTCCCTGCTGTTGCTCCATGTCGGAGGTCAGTGAAGGTGCCAGACTGGTTTCTAAGCAAACGATTATCGCGCCGCCTAAAATACCCCATCACATTAATGATGCTCCTACTTGTCCATTAGCCTAAGCAAAAGCCCAAATAACTTTCTTACGTAGAAGACAAAGAAAAAAGAAAAAACCACTAATATAATAATTTTCTTAAATTTGCTCTTTTACTGAACCAACAAAACATGGTATGCCTGAAAATTATTTTTTTGTAAGATTTGCAGATAACAGGCTCATCTAGGTTTTTCAAAATTAGTTCGCAGAGTTAACGAAGGATTTAGATTCTCAAAGAATATCTGTATTTTCTTCCTTCCTCCAGTGAGTTGGGCTTTTGCCTTTCCTCACCATCGCCATTAACAGAATCGGCCGTGTGGGGAAAGGTTTCCCGGGGCAAGGACATGAAAGGTGTAGATGCAACCCATCCTCGAGGAGCACATGGCCTATGAAGGAGACAAAAGTCCGGCCACCCTTGCCGCAACCTGGGACAAGGCTGAGGGGCCATCCCAGTTCCAGAATGTTCCAGTGCATCCTCAGAGACCTAATTTTTAGAGGAAGGTAACAAAGATCATGAGAGGGGAGCTCACCATTAAACAAGGACTATAACCAACCAGGTTCATTTGACCTGAAGTTGTTGTACTATGTTTATTACTTCGTTATGGTAGTAAATTCTACGTATGTAGGCCAAGCCTAGAGAGCTTTGCGTTGAGCCTTTCCTGGAAGTGGGTGTTGTTGCGTCCAGAGCAGGAGGCAGCTGGAGGCAGAACGGACAGACGGCAAGCCTGCAGCCAGGGAGCTCGCTCTGGAAGGGCTATATGCTCACTTGCCACCACCCCCAGCCTTGGTTTTGAGCCACTGAAAACAGAACTGCTTTAGATTTGTTTTCAGCTCTAACGCAAGGTGTGGGTATCTCTGGCAGAGAGCAGATGGGACCGGGGCTCCCCAGAAGCCTTCCCTCCCCTGTAGCCGTGGATGCTGCCTGCCCCACGTTCCTCCAGGAGAAAACCCTTGTCCTCCCTGCCTTGGCCCTGGCCAACCCTGTGACCCTAGGCCAGTCCCTTCGCCCCTCCAGCCTGCCTCCTCATGATGAGGGGTTCCCAGGGAGCCCCCACCTTCTCTGGCATGTGGCGGGGAAGTCACGTGGCAGAGTATTCCCTTGGACCGGTTTGGTACCACTGCCCAGCGTCCCCCTCTGTGAGCTGAGAATATCCTATCACCTGGGCCCCACGCTCATTTCGGAACCTCAAACTACACTTAACGAGCAAAGAAGACAAAAGTGACAAGAAAAGGAGCTTCTCTGTTCTCCTGGCACTGGCCTCGCCCCAGGAGCACACGGCATCTCTGACGCTGGCCCATCTCCGGTGAGGACGTGGAAGGTTGGGTGGCACCATCGAGCACCCGCTGTTGGAAGGAGCCCAGCTCCATGGCTCCTGCCTTGTTCACAGCCCCTCGAGGGCCCCCCGTCCCTCAGGAAGCACCACTTGCCTGCATTCGTGGTGACTGAGCCCCGTGGAGACGCAGCCTGCAACCCTCTTCTATAGTCTCAGAATATAAGAATTAGGCAGGGTCCCCTGGGTGGTCCCGTCATTTGAGCATCTGACCCTTGGTTTTGATTCAGGTCATGATCTCAGGGTCATGGGATCGAGCCTCGTGTCAGGCTCCACGCTCAGTGAGGAGTCTGCTTGTTCCTCTCCCTGTGCTCTTCCCCACCACTCGCACACTCTTTTTCTGTCTCATTCTCTCTAAAATAAATAAAAATTATGTGTATACAGTATATGTTATATATATTTCTAGATGTTCTATCAAAATAAGCATGTATTAATTATATAACATTAGTCATTAAATAACATTACTATGTCACATATAAACCTATTTAAGATGTCACTATTTTAATTATTACACATTATAATTGAGTAATGTGTTATAGGTTACATTGATCTATAGCTATGGTTTTTTTTTTTAAGATTTTATTCATTTATTTGACAGAGAGAGAGATCACAAGTAGCCCAAGTGGCAGGCAGAGAGAGAGGGGGAAGCAGGCTCCCCGCTGAGCAGAACACCAGACGCAGGGCTCGATCCCTGGACCCTGAGATCATGAACCGAGCCGAAGGCAGAGGCTTAACCCACTAACCACCCAGGCGCCCCATACCGATGTTTTAATATATATTTATGTAACAACGTAATCAACACGTTCATTATATATAATACTAATTATTATACATATTGTATGTATTTGAGAAAGAGTAAATGTGTGTTGTTTTAAGTCACTATGTTATTGGGGTGTTCTGATATCTGACAGCAAAGGTGAACTGAATGGTGACGGATGTTTGAGGCTCCCCTGCAGACTGCAAGCCTTGTCAGCGGAGGGTCCACGCTGTCCTCTCTGAGCCGTGCACAGTGCCTGGCACACAGCAGGCCTTTGAGAAGGGTCTGCTAACTTCGCAAGAAAAGCCTCTGCAGCTGTGTGGCCAAAGACCCAGCACAGGATTTCCCCATTCCTGGTTTAGTGCTTATACTAAGATTCCGTTAATTAAAGAGTAAATGAGAAAGAACTAAAGAATAAGACCGATGAAGTTATACAAGGCAGGTTATTTATTTTTGAGATGAGAAGATAAAGAATTGCTTTCAATGACCTTCATTAAAGAATGTGGTAGCCACATCAGGAGAAGAGACCTAGTCAAGCCCAAGGGCAAACCGCCGGAAGGCAGCAGGCCAGACCAGGGGTTCTGTCTTCTGTGTGGTGTTGCCTCCCACCCTCACACTGCCTGGACTGGACACGGGACATCAGAAGCCAGGGCTGGGGTGCGGCCAAGCACAGACATCAAAAACCCAATTAAAACACAGCTGAGAGTTTTCTAGGGGAGTTGAGCTAGAACACTTGTGGGCCACGGACAGCCTATGTTCCTTCTCTGTGGTGAGGCTAGGAACACTGCTAGTAAGAGTAAAGCTATTTCACAGGCTTATTTTTGAGATAAAGAGATGGCTTATACAAAGGACACACCTGCCACAGAGCAAGTGCTCCGTGACTATTAGCTAAATCTGATGACAACCATGCCGTCCCCGATGGCATCGGGTAAGTAGTGATATTGATCAGTCAACTGCTCTGAAGGAAACTACTCACAGAGGGGCGAATGAATTTGGAGGAGGAACCTCTGGGCTGTTTGGTTACACCACATGCCGTAGCGTAGACAAGAATGGGGCCAGGTGATGACGGCCTCAGGCCCGTGACCCAAAGGCTGTGTGCACGGCCCGTGCTGCAAGGCAGTGTGGAATTAGGTGGAGGGCTTCCCCTCTGCCCAACAGACAGAGAGCTGCCAGTCTTCTGGAAGCTGAGCGGGAGACAGAGATGGGCTACCCGTTCCCTCTCCCGCTGTCTCCATTCTAGGTCGGAGAGAAGGGGCTCTGGACAAGCGGAATCCCGGAGCTGCCACCCCGGTCTCATACTCCTGTTTTTTGGGTGCCCGGCCCAACCCCACCCACCCTGCTAGGCTTTCCAGCAGAGGGGAGCAGTCACAGAGGGCACAGGATGCAGACCCGGATCTGGGGGAAATGCAGGCAATGAAGGGGGAGAGCAGGAAGTGAGACAGATTTGCGGGCCTTGGACTACCCACCCCAGGGCCGTGCTGGGGTGTCCTGGCCCCTCAAGGAGCCTGCTCACATGATTACCACAACACGAGTGGCAGTCCTTGGTCTGCTGCCCCAGCATGCTTTGAAGGCAGAGACCCTGTTGTGTTCGGTCCCTGAGGCCACCACAACACAGTGTCGTAGGCAAGGTGGCTCCAAACAGCAGAGCTGTATTCTCTCAGATTTCTGGAGGGCAGAAGTCTGAGAGCAGGGGTCTGCAGGGCCATGCTCCCCCAAAATCCTCTAAGGGAGGATCCACTCTTGCCTCTTCCAGCTTTCAGGGGCTCCAGGGTTGTGGCTGCCCTGCTCCAGTCCCTGTCTCTGTCCTCACAGGACCTTCCCTCCGCATCTGCGCCCACATAGTCCTCTGCCTCGAAGGGCGCCAGTCATCCTGGACTCAGGGCCCAACCTCATGGGCTCGTCTTAACTGGGCTAATTACATGCACGTGGACCCTATTTCCAAATAAGGTCACATTCACAGGCTCTGACTTCAGGGGTCCGGACTTCAACATATCTTTTTGGGGACATAATTCAGCCCATAACCCTGTTCATCTTTGTATCCTTGGGCGACAGCCTCACTTGGAAAACAGATACAGTGAGGTGACTGGTTTCCCAGAGCCAGCTTTAACCCTGCCTAACTAAAACTATGATTCTCAGCAATGCCCCAGCCCTCCTTTTCTTTCAAAACGGAGGAGCTGGTGTCCCACTTTTTAAAATTCTCCCATGGCCGGGTAGCGTCCTTCCCCTGCGCGCACCACCCCGTACCTCTTTACCCCTGGCTGCCCTGGGCTTCACCCTGCAGCAGGCCCAGCCCCCTCGGGACTCCCCCTTCCCCAGGAGGAGGGTAACAGAGCTGCAGGGCTTCCAACAGCCTGGGCCTCATGGGAAAAGGCCTGGACCCCAGGGGTTTACCAAGAGTAAACTGGTATTTCTTGTACATTCGCCAGCAACATCACTGTCAGGTCAGAGTCTATTAAAACACAAAGGCCTTGGCAGAAGACCCAAAGCCTGGATGATATCTGATTGGTCTGTGACAAGCCATGAGCTGGCAGAGAAGAGTTTCCTGTCAATAGGAAGGAAAAGAATGGAGATCAAATTATTTGCCAAGTAGGCAGTGGGAGAGAGAGAGTGAGACTGGGCTTAGCCATTCCACTGCGGGCCACACCAGCTGGAGGGCAAGTAGGGAAGACCCAGCGGCTTCCTCTGCTCCCATGCACACACCACGCAGTGCGGTCTCGAAGGGTTCCCCGTGGCGGAGCCTCAGGGACACAGCCTGACTCTCGTGGCCCCTCTGTCCATCTCAGGGCAAGATCACAGTCAGCTAACCAAGCCAATTAAGGGCTCTGCCTCAACTCTTGCCTGCTTGGCATCTCAACGGCCTTGGTCATACATTTTAGAAGACTTGATAACATCTAACATTTGGTTGGTGTCATGGTATTCCAAGATGGGTCAGTCCCCTGGCCTGAAAGACACAGGAGAGAGTGGTGCTTCGTGTGGACCGTATTCACCGTTCAGGGTCCGAGGGAGGGTGGCTGGAGGAGAATGGGGAAAGAGTACTGGATCCTGGCCCAGCTCTGAAGAGGGTCCGCGGCCCAGCTCAGTAGCCTGAGTCACCCCCGTAAAAGTGAAATGGTGCCCAGACACAGAACATCGTTGGCTGTGAGCTGAACAAAACAGAAAACGGGAAAAGCGAAAGAAAATAGTCAAGGAACATTGAACACCGTGCGCATCATCGAAAAGCACACGCGTTTGCAGAATGGTTTTAGTGGGTACAGAGTGACTCAGAAGTCACGGGATGAAGTCTGAGCGGGCAGAAAGGTGCTTGCAAGTACCAAGTGCCCCCGTGCCCCTCCCGTCCAGCAAGTGGTAGGACACTCAGAAGTGCAACCGCTGGCTGGAGATGAGCTGTAGAATATAGCTTTGCTGGGGCTCACCGGAGGAGGGCAGCACCCCCCCAAAAAAAAACCAGGCAAGGCAGAGATACTTATCAGGCAACGAGAATTCTAACATGGTACGTGGAAAGACGCAATGTTGAACACACGAGCTCTATCGGGTGGCGGCTTCTGGCTTTGCCACCTGACTGCCAGAGACGTCCTTTGGGAGAAACCATGGTCCAACCATGGTCCACGGCATCAGTAGTGGGCATGAGGACACTAGGCAGTATTCAAAACCTGCTTTGCCCAAGGGTCTTGAAGCCCTCTCCCAACGGGTACTAGAGTGGGAACCAGGCAGCACGGGCCAGGCTGGAACGAAGATCACATTCTGCTCCCGGCACGTCATCGAACCGTGGGACGGGGCATGTGCTTGTTCTCAGTGGGGCCACTGTAAAGTGGGGACAAGAGGACAAGAGAAGGGTACACCCCAGCACTAAGGTGGGCACCCCGAGGCACGGAACAGTGATTCAGCAAATCCCTGAGTTTTGTGCACGCTCTGGTCATTTCACAAGAACTGGTCCGTGGAGATCCACGCACACTCTGCAGGGGACGGCCTGCAGGGAAGGGACTTCTCAATCCATTCTCTTCCTACCTGTTCCCTCCAGAGTCTGAGGGCTGGACTGGCGCATTCCTGGCACTCAGCCAACGTGCTCTGCCCACACTCCGGGAAGCCCGCTCAGCAGTCCCCCGTACTCACATCTGGCAAGATGTATCCAATCGTCACTGATAAACCCTGGCGCCACAGGACAGTTCTGGGGCCTCCATCATCGGAAGCCCGAAGCTCCCGAGATCATACTGCTCAGGGCACCCACGATGCACCAGAGGGCTGAATCAAGAAACGCAACAGTGGGGCCTAACAGGCTGGCCCACACGGGGCTGCCCGGGCTGGGGGCTGAGGCAGGCTCTCGTCTTTATTTGGAGGTCAGCAGTATCCTGTCTGTTCAAGGGTCAGTAGCCAAGGACACCTCTTCTCAATGACAAACGGTGCACGTGGTAGGTGACGCTAGATGGGTAGACAGAAAGGCAGATACACGAGTAGGTGGACGGACGGACAGATGGATGAATGGATACCTAAACAGACAGCCAGGTGGAAAGAACAGCTCACATGGCAGAAGAAACAGAGCAGCATTAACACCAGGGAAGTTGGAAACCAAATGTTTTTAAACGACTGTAGGTGTGAGATGCACCTGGGGAACTTATCAGAAACACGGAACCACGGCCCCACCTTTCAGAGATTCTGACTCAGAAGGTCTGGGCTGATACTTGGAATTTCAGATCTTAAACACACACTGGGTACTTGGACTTAAGCAGGTCCAGGACCCACACTTTGAAAGACCCTGCTTGAAACCCTTGCCCCGCAAAATCTTGTTCAAGGGGTAGAAACTGACCAAGGTCAAGGCCAAGATCAAAACTGATACCCGCACTGTCCTGCGTGGCACCCCTTTTACCTTCCCCTGAGGCTCAGTCCAGGGTGTTTTGGTGGTGGGACCAAAGGTAGTGAGCGCTCTCAGCATTCGGTCCTCCAGCCCCAAGGGGCAGCAGGACAGCTCCCACCCCCACCTGCAGCCAGCCCGTGCCCCCCCTTCTGGAGTCTCTCAGCAGAGTGGATCTGTGATGGAGGATGCTGGTCCAGGCCCACCTCCAGTGGGGTGGGGAGGGGAGGTCCCAGGCCTCAAGCAGCACAAGGCTTCCCTCTGGGGACTCCACGGTCAAAGTCATCACGAGCGACAGGACTGTCCAAGCCAAGTGGTGTCTCCACAACCTTCTCTGACCAGCCAGCTTCTCCTGGCTCTATTTTTAGTTTGTCCACAGTGACTGCGAAGGATTTCTGGAGCACCTCTCCCGAGAGGCCCAGGGAAAAGTGCCTTCTGTCCGTGGTAAGATGGAGGCACTGCCACAAGGCCAAGCTCCTTGGCACCTGACTCTGTGTCCCCAGAGGCTCCCGCAGGGTCCTTTTCTTGGAAGCCCTCCACTCCCCCGTGGCCTCCTGCTCCATCACTGGCTTGTAAACAGTTCCAAAGACCCACAATATGCTGAGGGATGGACATCAAGTAACATATGCCTGCAATACACGGACTTCAGCATTAACAGGGAAGATATTTCTTCTGAGAAAGAAAAAGGGAAAGAACAACGGTGTCTCTGGCAAAGTTCTGGCAGAATGCCACAACCAGCGAGGCTTCTACAGTTATTTTCCAAAACCATTCCCACCACTTTCATTGTTATTCCTGCTTTACATTCGGGATGAAGGCTAAGGGAAGAGAAGCAGGGTGAGACACCAAGCTGTCAGGGTTCTAAAGAAGGCTCTACTCCTGTTCCTTTTAAGGCCCAGTGCAACCCCGAAGGAGTCCACACTCACCCTGCCGCTTCTCTCCTGACTCCCACCTTCCCTTTCCCCTGACAAGACTCTAGAGTGTTTTCCCAGAAAGGTGATCCCACCTACCTAAGAAAGAGGCTAACACCAAGTCGGGCCTCATCCTCCGTTAGGCCCAGGGGCCATTCTCCCTTCAATGAAATTCAATTCATAGTTAATGTAGTGGGTGATTCCGGATCCCCAAGACCTGTCACAACCAACAGGCCCAAGGGCCTCCCCTAAAATGGACCCCTCTTTCTGGTGTCTCAGGGCACGACAGGTGCTCTTGGTAGCAAGGAGGGTAAAGATGGTTAAGACGATCCGAGCCTGGGACGGAGGTCTCCAGTGGTTCCAACCCCGAACACTCTAGGTCACGGTTCTGTTTATGCACCAGATACGGAGGTAGAGACAGAGGCCAATCGTGTCCAAATGGGACTTGATCCAGTTCAGTGCATGGGCAAGCTGTGTGGACACACTGGAGACCTCGGGAGGCCTCTTCCCTGCCGGTGGACTTGACGCCACCAAATCGCCCATTCACGGGACTGCCGGTGTCCCAGGACCCACCACTCAGAATCGCAAATGTCCTTGGAAATGACGTTTTCAGGACATCAGGGATCAGCTGGGGCTGTGGCTGAGGACTCTGCCGTACTCGGCTCAGCACGGCTGGGACTGAACTCCCCACCTCTCCCCTGCTTCCTTATACCACCTACCCTGAAGCCGTGAGGTTAACTCAATCCTCGTTCTCCTCCCCGGCCATCAGGCATGCCGCTCACCCATCCTTAAGCCTCTCTTCCCTTGTCTGCTCCTATCAGGCCTGCATTCAGCCCCTCAAACCCTCATCTCTGGATATCTGCTAGGGCAACTGAGTTGGCCCCCTGCCCACGAGCCCTCGTTCTACAAAGCCCCGTGTGTGCTGCTCCCAGGCGAACTCTCCTGATGTCCCTTTCATCACATTTAACTGCTTTTTAAAAAATATTTTATTTATTTATTTGACATAGAGAGAGAAAGACAGTGAGAGAGAGAGAGAGCACAAGCAGGGGAAGGGGACAGGGAGAAGCAGGTTCTCCACTGAGCAGGAAGCCCGATGCGGGGCTCGATCCCAGGACCCTGGGATCATGACCTGAGCTGAAGGCAGACACTTCACGACAGAGCAACCTGGATGCCCCAAGTTTAACTGCTTCTTAATTTGGATCCCCCCCAAGAGAGCAAGACAATGACTTAAGATTCAGCAGTCTATCCTAGGCGGGAGAGCCAGATGAGCCACTAAGCATATATTAATGAACGGACACCAGTGTGAGCAACCCTGCCTGGACACCACTGGGACCCTCCAGGGCTTCCTGTGGAACACATGGCACCAGGGAGTGGGGAGGCAGGGGGACCACCCCACCCACGTCCCTCCTTGGTTGCGGGTCACCCCTTAGGGCATAACCCCAATCCCACACTCCTGCCCAGCCTGCAATGATGCTGAGCAAACTGGCACCCTCCAGGAGGTCTCTTGAAGACAAGAACACAGAGGTCAGCGGTGGCGGGGAGCGGAGCTGTCCCGCAGGGCCCCACGAACACTGGGTAGCCACGGGGGTAAGGGCAGGGCATCAGCTGTGTCCGCAGCAGCTTCCTGGCACCTTTAGGACGAAGTCCTCACTCCCTCAGGCTGCCTTCTGGGTAGACTTGCCAGGTAAGAGGCAGGACGCCCGGTTCAATTGGGATCTCAGCTAACAGTGGGCGATTTTTTACTGTACGTTTTCCCAAAGGGTCCACGGGACATCCATACACGAAAAGTTACCCATCGTTTATCTAAAATCCTACTTTAACTGGTCGTTCAGTATTTTTATTTGCTACACCTGGCAACCTTGCTTCAGAGTCCTCCTTGATCGGGCCTCGGCCTGTTTTTGAGAACGCTGATTCTCAAACCCTTTCTTCCCCAAGAAGGGGCTCCGCGCTGTGCCTGAAAGCAGTCATCCAACCCCCAGCTCACGGAGGTGCTCAAGCTGGTCCCCTGGCGGGAGTGACCCAGGTTCTCACACGTGTCTCTGTCCCGCCCACTGGCTCTGGGTCTGATGTCTCTGCAAACACGTCAGTCCGCTGTCACCTCTCCCACTGTCCCCTCTGAAAGCAGGTGCCACCAGCACCGGTCATCTGATGCCCTTGGGACATGTGCTAGCATTTGCCTGAACACCTTATTTTCCCAGCTAGAGCACAGCTCTCACCTAGATCCACACAGATCAACAGGTCGTTACTAGGTGGTCAGTGACAAGACCTCCCGGTCCCACCGGCAAAAGCAAGTCCTACAAGGAGGGAGACAGAGCCCCTCTCTTGCTCCCCTAGATCTCACCATCAACCAGAGCACTACATGCATGCTGTGGAACAAGTGAGTGAACAGCACTTTCAGCAAGGGATGGAACATGCCAGAAGGTTGTTTAAAGCAGCCTAAATCATGCCCAGCGAGCAAGAAGGGGGGTCAGATATTCCAGATATTCCAGCTCCATCATGGCCCTTCCGCTCTCACAGTGTGGCCTCTTAGCCACACTGGATTTTGGCCCACACAAACCACTAGCAGCAACTCTCCAGTGACTCCGAGGACACACCGTGCACACAGTCGGCCTCAGTACAATACGACCTGACACTGGCAAGTGTCCCTTTCTTTTCTCCATGTCTCTCTCTCTCTCTTTTTAAAGATTTTATTTATTTGACAGACAGAGATCACAAGCAGGCAGAGAGGCAGACAGAGAGAGGGGGAAGCAGGCTCCCCGCTGAGCAGAGCTCCATGTGGGGCTTGACTGAAGGCAGAGGCTTAACCCACTGAGCTCCCCAGGCGCCCCTCCATGCCTCTCCTTTTAAAACCAGTTGCTCTGATGTCAACACAATAGCCATACGTGTTTATAATACTTTAAATTTGCAAGCGCTTTCCCATGACTTATTTTATTTCAACATCACTCTCAGGTAGGCAAAGCAAATTATCTCTGACAGATGGGATAAAGCGAGTGGTAAAGGGCTCACTGAATGGATGGATGGGCGCTCCAGGGAGACTGGTAATACCGTTGTCTAAGTTTTCATTTACAAATACAGCTAAAAAGTCTCATGTTAGCCATGTAAACAAGAATAATCCATTCTAAAATGGGGTTTTTACTCCTGCATATTTGGGTCACCACCCAGCTGGCCCCGGAGCACCAGGTTACCTGCCCCCTGAGCTTTCAGCAGCAGAGGCAGGGCTGGCTCCCTCCACCACCCACAGACCTTCTCCATCCGAGTGTGGGCAAGGGAAAGGAGCTGCCTTCAAAAAACGCTTAAGGAAGGGGCCTCGTGGGGTTTGCCGGGGAAGTGAGTGGCAAGCAGCCCCACCCCAATCCTGCCCAGTCTGCAGCAGGCCTCTGAGGGTGGGACTCAACCCTGCGCTCCCTCCCTGTGCCTAGGACCAGTCATCCCCACAGGGAGAACAAAATCACGTTCTTTCTGGAGCCCTCTGCTCTTTGCGTATGCATGTGTCTGGGCGCGTGCATCTGCGCGTACGAGTGCTTGCACAAACATCCACTGGGTTGGTGGAGGCCAGGGGCGTGACTCAGTTGGGGGTTTCTTTCGGGTGCAGGTAAGGGCCGTGCTGCACGTCCTGCTACCTGACTTGTCCACAGGGAAGCTGGGGAAGGCCAGGGCTACTTGGGTAGGCAAACCCTAGGGTGGGCGTAAGACCCCGCTCGGCGCTCCCTGCCCGGAATGGAGGCGCTCCCTGGCCGGGATGGACAAAGTCGAGCCGCAGACCGATCGATGTCGCCAAAGTCCGGGCGCGGGCTGCCGGCGTGGCCGGGGCTGAAGTTCGCAGCAGCTCCGCAAGTGTTAGCGAATCCCAAGTCCCCGGTAGCCCAAAATGTGCTCCCCAGGGATGGAGGGAGGGAGCAGGCAAAAGGAGCGGCTGCAGAGCAGCTCCCCGCCCCGGGCCCCGGCACACCCCGAGGGGAATTGGGGAGGAGGAAGGTCCATTGGCGGGGGGACAGCTACACAGCCACACACTTCCACACCCCCCCAATACACACCCGCCTGCTGTCCCCGCCCTCCGCCCCTCCCCTGCGTCCCCGGCCGCCGCGCGCGGCTCCACCTCTCCCGAGTGCAGTCCACACCGTCCTTTAAAACAAAACAACACTACGCACCGCCCCCAGCACCCGCACCGGGCGGGATCCCGGGCAACGCCCAGCCCGCCACCAGCCACGCCCCGCGCCCCCTCCCGCGCCCCCGCTGCAGTCGGTCGCCGAGTCCCGGCCGCACGCCGCTGGGGAGAGAGATGGAGCCTAGCTCGGCCGCCCAGCTCGACCCTGCGCCGCCACCCATCCCTGAGCGCCCGAAGTGACAGGAGGGGCACGCACGGCGCGCGCGGGGCGTCCCGCGTTAACCGCTTCGGCGCCGGGGTCGACCGCGACGCGAGGGTGGGGAGCTGGGGACCGCGCTGCGGGCACTCACCGGGATGTGCACTCGCAGCGAACGCCTCTTCTGGCTGGGGATTTTTTGGCCGCCACTCCCGCCGGGGCTGGAAACGTCTTTCTTCTTCTTGGTGTCCATGGCCGCGCTTCCCATAACTTTCACCAGAAGTTAATTCCGGGTGACTCGTTCCTGCAGTTCGGTCCTCTCCTTCCCGGCCCGGCCCCTGCTGCCGGCCTCCAGCCGCGAGCTCTTTATTATCCTCCGTCCACCCCGAAGACACCGCGTGGGGACTTCCGCGGGGAGGGAAGGTGGCGCAGGTACCTCGGGCCGCCGCCGCCGGGGACGGATGGCGGTCGGCGTGGGCGCGGAGTTCACGTGTCCTCTTCCTCCTTAGAGCTCAGTGATGCAAAATTAAAGCCAGAGGCCGTACAGGCTCTGGTGTCTCTCCGGCTTACGCGTGGCAGAGGTCCCCCGCCGGGTGACAAAGTTTTCTTCCTTTTGCGAAGCGAAGCAGCATTTTCCACCCTCTCAGCTCCTCCCACGGATTCCCAGAGGTAATCCGCAAGGCAGGTGCACGGAAGGACAGTAATCTGGGAAACAACCCTCCGTGCCTGCGCTCAAGCGGACTGTCTGGCGAGAGCGAGAAAGTTTGTATGTAAATATAATCCTCGGCCGCAGAATGAACCAGCCCGGAGTCTGGAGCTCGGCCCGTCCCCCCGCCGGGCGAGAGAGGGGAGGCGGGAGGGGGAGGCGCAAACGCGAACGCCCAGGCAATTGGGCTCCCGCTCGGCTGCGCGCCCGGGTCCCGGCGGCGGCTCGGCTCGCGGGGCCCGGCCAGCCGAGGGCGCGCCCGCTGCGTCCCTCCGCCGCGCCGCGTCCCGGGGACAGGGAGCCGGCAGCGAGGGGCGGCGCGGCCGGGACGCAGGCTCGGCGAGCGCGGGGCGGTGGAAGGCCGCGTGCGCTGAACAGGAAGTGCACGGCGCACGCCGCTCGCCCGCTCGCCACGCCGCCCCGAGCCGCCCCCGGGTCGCCGCACGAGGTCGCCTACCCCGCGGGCGGGGTCCTCCCTCCCCTGCGGCCGCGGCGACGCGGGACTCGCCGGGAGCCCATTTGTGATGCGTCTCGTGGCTCCCGCGTCTCAGTCTACGCCCGGCCCCCGGCAACACGCCCCCGCGCCCTAGCCCGCCGCCCCCGCAGCGGCGGAAGCCCCGGCTCGCGTGGGGATGCGCGCTGACCCGCGCCTGCTTCCGGGAAAGCCGCGGCCCCGGACCCTCTCCGCGCGCCGTGCGGACCCCAGCGCGCCGGGAGCTCGGTCGGTGTTGCGGGGAGTGCGGCTGGTCACAGCCCGCCCCGAACCGCCGCCACACCCGGCTCCTCCCAGGTTCCCCCGGGGCTGCGCAGCGGAGCAGCGGGAAGTGCGGGCGCACGGTCCGCAGCCCCGCAACGCAGAAGACGCGGAGTTCCCAGGACTGCGGGAAGCAAGGGGTGCGGAGAACCCTGGAACCCCCGGCGAGGCTTCCACGTGCCACCGCGTCGCCGCCCTGGCGCGGCCGTAGCCCGGGCCCGGGGTACTTGGGGGGTGGCGTTCCCCTTCCGAGCGCCCCAGGATGGCGCGACCTTGGTTCCCGGCTGGAAGTGGGGTGAATGCTCGGTCGGGAGACGCCTCCTTTCCCGCTCTCGGTCCTGAGGACGTAGTGACCCCAGAAGTCACTGGAGCGCCCTAAATGCTGACGTCAGCTCCGCCTCACGCTCTAATCAGAGAAAGAACGTGACGGGCCGGCTTTAACTCCTGTCCAGGTATGGAGATTTAAGGAGTCCCCTCCTCGCAGGAGGGGGATTAGCCGGCCTCGGGGACACCTCTTAGGTGGTGCCTCCCACCCAGCCAGAAGCCAAGGGTTTCAGCCATCTTTCCCGGTTCCTTCCAACCCTCCTTCTGTCATCTGGTGTGAAATCCCCTGCAGTCTGGGTGGTTCCTTGGTTCCTAGGGGTTTGTATCGTCCTTCTCTTTCTCCCCTGCTCTCCAATCCAGAACGGAGCCAGACTGGGAAATCCTGGAGCATTTCCTTGCTTGAAAAAAGTAGAGATGCTCTGGAGGGGACTAGTCTGGGTTCAAAAACCAGGTAAACATTCTGGTTCCACAGGTGTGGAATTTCACACTTTGACCTTTTCTGACTGGCTGGTGGAGGGGGGCATGAGCCTTCATTAGTACCCTAAATGCTGGAAACACTGCTTAGTAGCAGAAAAGGAGGTGGGGGGGGGCTTTACCTTGCCACCAAGGGAGCCCACCCTTACCTGCTCAAAATTACTCCCCAGCTGTCCCTTAAATTTCATCTCTTTAGCTCAGCATTTTAATCTTTGTCACAGTAATAATTTTCCAGGGCATGGAAATCATCCCATTTGATGAGAACTGACTTGGGAAGGGAGGAGGGAGAGGTGGGAAGGAGCAAGGAGACAGGAAGGGAAGTCAGCAAGAACCAGGAGGGAGGGTTCAGAATCTGGAAGCCCTGGGTTAATGCTCAGGCTAAAAGCTTTGTCAGGGGCCCGTCCTGGCTAATGGGCAGTGGTGAGAAATTCTAATAGGTTCTTTTGTCAGTTGCTTTGTGCAAATACACCCAATCATTCATTAATAAAATTTATGTGTTCTCTGAGTTTATTTTGCTGGAGTGCAGACTTCAGTGCCTGGGGATCCTAAATTTAAAAAAAATGTTTTACTGTAGGGGCGCCTGGTTTGCTCAGTCGGTTAAGCTTAAGGGTCTGCCTTTGGCTCAGGTCATGATCCCATGGGATGGAACCCACATGGGGCTCCCTGCTCAGCGAGCTCCCTAATTTTCATTCTCCCTCTGCCGCTCTGCCTGCTTGTCCTCTCTCTCTCTTTCTCTCTCTATCAAATAAATAAGCAAAATCTTAAAAAAAATAAAGTTTTACCGTACTGCCTACATTTTAAGAGCCTTTTGTTGTTGTTACATATGTTAATAGTTCTGAGAGCTGGGTGTTTTTTATAGGCCTTGCCAAAGAAGAAGCTTACCGACTTTTTTTTTTAACCTTCTGAAAAGATATTAATAAATTGATCCTATATCTTCTAATCAGTGGAGTCTTAGAATTGAGTTTTTGTGGTGGTTTTGCTTTGGGATGCCTTCCGAACCCCATCTTCGCCTCCATCTCGCTGCACACAGCTCAGCCAGCGGCGTGCCAAGCAACTGTGTCCATATGATGACCCTTGTCCCCTGATTGTTTCTGAAGGCACTGACCTATGGCTCCCTTCTCAAAAATAATGCAACACGAGCTATGCTGAACACAGTATCAAAATTTAAAAATTTGAAAAACTTAACTGAGTTTTCCTTTTGCTCAGGACAACAGCGTTACTGATCCTGTGTTTAACAAAAATTCTGACTTTTGGGGGCATAAGATAAAGTTTGTATACATAAAAGTCTCTACAGATTATATATATATATAACAAGCTTATATACATAACTGTATATGTAAGGTTTATATGTGATCTATATAAGCTTTGTACATGAAAGAGGAAGATGATGTGTGAGTATATCGTGGGCTATGTATGCAGCGAAGCTAGCACACGGGGTCTGAGTAAAGTTTCGGGTCACCAAATATCTGTATGGTCCTCTCCATTTTCCAGTGCTCTGGCGGTTAGGCTAAGAATGTGTAATTAATTCTGGCCAATGACATGTGAGTAGATTTAATGTGCATTATTTCTGCATTAGGCAGAATCCGTATGCCTCCATCACTGTTCCTCCACTGCCGTCATTAGATACCACATGTTCCAAATGGTGTCCAGTAAGAAAGGAGAAGGCAACTTACTTCTGACTTGATCAAAGTGGGTAAAGTCACTGACACTGATAATTATTTGTTACCACAGTGTAGCCTTGCCTATAAAAAATAATTGCATTGAGATATGACTTATCATGATAGAGTTTTTTGGCGCCCCCTTAGAATTTTACCCAGAGGCGTCCGCCTGACCCTGGTGTGGCCTTGTCCTTTTGATGATGGAAGGATGAGAAGTGGAGGCTGGCCAGGACCCTGGGGGGCCGAGGGAAGCACCTTAAAAGCTCCAAGCGTGTGACTTGAGTCCTACCCCCGGGCTGCCATTGATCTGCTCTGTAACTGTGAGCAACACACTTCTTTCTCCCTTCTGCAAGAGAATCTTCTGAAGATTTCTAAGGCCTCTTTAACAGGGAGCTTGTATTTTCTCTTAATTGTATATATCGCACATCTTTGTTAATTTTATTGCTCTGGTAATCCCTTTTTTATTTAGCTTTTCAGGAGTGCCCCTGAACAATGAATTGAAAATTAAAAACAGAAAGCAAACAAAAGGCCCCTGGTCCTTCACCACAGATGGCTCAGAACAGTGCCTCTCAGGGAAAGGGGGCTTGTGGAAGATGTTTCCATCGGGGCCTCGCTTGTGCAAGCTATTAATAATGAGACGTACTGATCGATATACAGCACCTACTAAGAGCCAACGCTAGGGCGTTTGTAGGCTTGCACCTCTACGGGAGGAGATGCTCTTCACCCCATTTCAAACCACACACGTGTTTGTGTAATTGCTGTTCCAAAATTTTTTCTATTAAAATCCCCTCGAACTCTCAGAGACTTTTACGGAGGAGGGAAACGGAGACCAGCTGTCAGAACGTGCTTTGCGGTCTATTTAACTTCTATCTATTGATTTTAATTCTCAGGGCTTTCTGGAAAGAAACTAAACAGCATGGCCCCCTTGGCTTTTAAAAGCTTCGTGCGCGGCTTGCAATACTATCTAGGAAATTCCTTCAGGGTGACCTTCGAGAGACACCAACATCTTAGCTGAGTAGGTCTGTGTAATTAGGAAACTGGTCACTCAGTTCTGTGCAGAAAGCTCCTCTTGGAAAAATGAAACAGGGTCTGGACAGAGGATTCTCTGTGAATGCTTTGCTAATGCGTTGGATACCAGAGAAGTGGGTCTTGTCATCTCATCATGAAAACCAGGGCTAAGGGTCACGTTCAGATTTTTATTTTCCTTTAAACACGGGCACCAATTATATAAGCCTGGGAAAGCTTTTGCTCCCTGGTGCAAAGGAGGCCACTAATATCAGTTCAAGGTTAGAGCCGTAGGTGCACCCAGGACCAGTGGGGAGGGCTGCTTTGGGGCAGTCTATCTCTTGACAACCTTTTCCTGCGGGGTACCCACACAAGCTGCCTCCTTTCTCTGTGTTACGGATGACACTTCATCCAAAATGCCAGTGAACTACGGGTCGTCCTGCTCCTGCAATCCCCCAAGTACTTCGAATTAAGATAAAGGTAAGCTCTATGGCAATGTTCTCCCAAAGGACGGACTTGCTGTTCACATATTTCTCTAGAGAGCAGCTGTGCCTTGACCGGCTCTGTGCGGAAACACCCACTCAGCAGTTCTAAAGAATGACAGATTCAGCAGGCAGGATACGTATGACCCACAGCACTGTGCAGCGGAGAGGCGTCTGTTTGCTAAATAAAAGAATAGGTAATCCCAGCAATTATGTCCCCTTCCTTGACTAAGGGTTGTGGTCACGTAAACAGCATTAGCTGGGAATGAAGTCTTGGGTTCTGCCGATGGCTGCTTTCATAACTGCTTTACAGAGTTCCATGTGACTTTTGTTCTGGTGACCGACGTTTCCTCTCACCCAGGGAGTGGGTTTGGACTCCCTGGGCTGCAGAATTTGACTAAAGGTCTGTGTATGTTGGTTAGTCCCGAGCGTTGAATGCATGATATGCATACAGATCAACCCAGGGAAATTGCAAATACCACTATTATCAGAATATGGCTCAGGACTGATTTCTGACCTCCCACTCAACCTATTTGGGGCGTGATAAAATAATGCAAATTACTGATAGCAATTTCCCAAGCAAAGAAAATTTCTTTGGCAATTGTGCTAGCCCCAAAGTTCACATACTACAGTGCAAATGTGAACATGAACTCGCATGAGAGGGTGCTTACCAACACCTCTCTTAACCATTTGCTCATGTAACTCGCAGCTGGAATCCAGAACTGGCCTCTAGAATGCCAGATAGGGTGTTTTTTTTTTTTTTTTTAACAAGACTGCAGAAAAAGCACATTTACAGTGCCTTAGGACTGGCTGTGTTTGGAGAGTGGAGCTCCAGTGTGTGTCCTGGATTTTCAGGTGTGTTACAGACATGACTCTTGACATCCATTCATTGCCGCAGATGCGATTTCCATCCTGACTCAGAGAAAGCGGTGTCCCTTCCAGAGGGCTCAGCCACACCTGGAGCTAAAAACCCGTGCACAGACTTGCCAGCGTCTCTCCCTGTCCTTGAACCTTAGCACTTCACATCGCAATCAATAAATGCCTGTTTTGTACAGAGACAGAGCCTACGAGAGGCTCAGTTCAAGGGCTCTGGTTGTGCAGGGAGGCTGTCAAGGACACGGTGATTTTTGACAGTCCTCCTTATGCCATGTGGGTCAAAAAGGTATTTTATTAGATGATCCTAAATATAACTGCATAGAGTTGCACGAGGTCTTGGGAGAGAATGGGGAGAGAGAAACCCCTTGCCGTGGGCTTGCAGAAGCTCATTTTAAATCACTGCAACACAACCTCCCAGTGGCCATTGTGCAAAAGGACTTACCTTGGCTTTTGGGGTTTTCTCCCTATCCCTACTCATTGTAGCATTTTACCCTCTAGGTGAAAAAGTGAAGCATAATTATAGAGTTCATTGTTCTTTGAGCAGCCTGGAGGAACATTTTCCTGTCCTTGTAACTTATTCACAAGCGATACAAGAGGTTCTGAGAATCTTGTGGAAGTGGATGCAGGGTTTCTCGGGGCAACCAGAAGGGCCTTGTGGGGAGCACAGGCTCAGGCGTGGGGCTCACTGCTAATGCGGAGCGCTCATGAGACTCTGCTCACGCCGGTCAGCACCGGGGCCAGCAAACCGTCCAGTCTTGTGGCTGGGCTGTGAGCGCAGCAACTTCGGCCGGGGCTGCAACCAGAATCTGCATCCTGGTAGGGTCATTGGGTCCAAGGCTTTTCTTTGTCTTTGCAGCCTTCAGAAACTCACAAAATTTGTTCACCAAGAGCAGAGACAGCTAGAGAACTGGGTCATTGTAACCACTCCCTCCTGAGAGACTGGTTTTTCAACCTGTCAAGATTTGTTCTCTTGCAGGGGTGGGGTGGTCATTTCCTCTGCCCTTAAATCCAGTCTCTGTCCCTCCCTGCTCTGTGTTGCGCCCCCCACCCCAGCCCCGGAACTGCCATCCCAGGACCTTTAGCCAACTGATCCCACTTCGTGTCTGGCTGGGTTTGGCCAGAGTGGGGATTAGTGGGAGAGACTGTGGAGTGTGGGAGCAGGAGGGCGCCTGGGGGTTATCGTGGCTTGTTCTGCCTTGGGGAGCATTTTTTCCCTCTGCAGCTCCAGCCACACTAGCCAGGCCCTCCCTCGGTCGCTGCCAGGCTGCCCTGACTGTGATCCCAGAGCCCAGGGGACATCTAAGTGGAAACCTGGGGTGGGGGGCATGAAGGAGGGAACCAGGTGGGCAGCTGTGGGGGAGGATTCTAGGACAGGTGAGGAGGGCAGTGTGGCTGGGGGTGGCAGGAGGACATGTGGGGATGGTGTTGGGAACAACAGCATGGCATGATCCGGCTTCCATTCTGACGGATTGGCCTGGTGGCTCTGTGAAGTAGGGAGTAAACGTTAGACGCTATCCCCGTCATCCAAGCAAGAAACACCGTGGCTCAGATCTCGAAGGGAGAGGCAGGGTGGTGAGAAGTAGTTGCTTCCAGATGTATTCTGAGGACAGAATTCCCAGAATTCCTGGTAGACTGGGCACGGGGTCCTAGAGAAGGAAACAGGTGACGTATGGCTCTGAAGGTCTTGGCCCGAGCAGCTGGAGTGATCCTCTTTCCTAGGAGGGGAGGCTCAGGGAGAGGCTGGGGAGGCGGGGAGTCTGCTTCCGGCTGGAGTGAGTTTGAGGTGCCCGTAGGGACCTTAGTGAAGGTACCCAAGCAATAGGGAGACGTCTGGCTGGAGATATCGGCCCCCTGGCATTTCAGGCCAGAAGTGGGAAGAGATTTGGGCGCGAGTGTAGACAGCAAAGAGGTCAGGATTGCACCCCCTGACCCTCCACCAGGTAGAAGCTGGGGAGAGGAGCAGCCTAGAATTCTGAAGAGAACCAGGAGAAAGTGGATCTGGTGGTCAGGAGACAGAAGCGCATCCAGGAAGGCACACCATGAGTGACAGCACTTGGAGGTGACCATGGGGGTTGGCCACGGCCCCCTTGATGAGCCACAAATGGGTGGGAGCAGCGGCCTCGTGGAGAGGGCTCGTGGGGGCAGGGCCATGGAGGGGGCGCTTGCTTGATGGCTAGTTCCAGGAGCTTTGCCAGGAGCAGAGGCAGGCAGTGGGGAGTGGACTGTGGGTCAGCAGAGGCCGGTTTTTAAGGAGTAGAATGTTCCAGCATTTTTGAGTGGTAATGACATGACACTGTCACGGCCCAGGAAGGGAATTTGTGATGCAGAAAAGGAAAAGTGCAGGAACAAAATGCAGAAGTTGGCAAGAGGGGTGAGGTATGCCAGCCGGGGGTGGGGTCGGGGACAGTCCATTGGGTGACAGGAGGCTCGTCACACGGCTGGTGGGAGGGGCACTCAGAGACACTGGCAGGGAGCTGGGGGGTTCTAGTTTCGCCAGGAATAGGGAGCAGTGGCCCCGGTGATGGAGAAGGAGAGAGACAGCTGGGAAAGGGGGGGGCACGCGTGGGGACCTTTCCCCGCCCGAGGGGACGACTCGGTGTGCGTCTAACCCAGCAGCATGTCTTGGAGGGTGTGCCTAGCCTTGCCGAGAGCTGCCCTGTTCCCGGGAATAGCTGCGTCGTATTTCACTGTAGAAACTCTGCCTGATTTACTTGGTTGTGATTTTATTTATCACATTTGTTTATTCAAGCGGTCCCCTCCTGCGGCGCCCCGCGCTTGCTCCCGGCGCTGGAACGCGGGGACACGCCGGCGGTGTTGCGAAGGACACGGGCTCCGACGCTCGCGCGCTGTGCACTGCGAGGGACAGGCCGTCTGTCCTGCTCCGACGGATGGCCTGCCCTCCCAAGCCCGTCCCACGAGGCCCGGCAGCCAAGCTGATTGTCTAACTTCTTGATATTTGCTCATCCCTTTGGTGAAAATGGTATCTCGTACCTGGACTATTCAGTGTTCTTGTTCCGAATGAAGAACAGCTTTTATGCATCTGTATTTCCTGTTCAGTCACCTTTCTGGGACTTGTCTGTCTGCGCCTTCAGCCCTTTCTCCTATTGTTTCTAGCTCTTTCTCTCACCTGCTTATAGGGCCTCTTTTACCTTCACAGAATTAGCCCTGTCAGTGCCCTGGACCACAAGCATTTCTTCCGGGCCTGTTTGTCTCTGGACTTGGTTTATCTTGCCTTATTTTATTTTGTACACAGGGTTCCCCCCTTTTTATGTCGTTTGGGTTATTGATTCGTTCCTATGGTGGTGGGATGGGCACAGGCTCTGGACTCACACTTGCCTCCGTCACTCCCCAGGGGTGAATCTGCAGGCACGTTGCACAACCACTCGGTAAACACAGGACAGGCGTGCCCGGGAGTGTGTGAGCCTCTGCGTGTGGGAGATGCACCTTTTTCTTCCTCAGGTTCAGTCCCAAAAGCGGAGCACAAGGAAATGGCATGTTTGCTGTTTGCTTTCCAGAATTCTTCTGGGAAATCCCAGTGCCCCTAATTTCCTGGACCTATGCCCTGTGGCCCCCTGAAGTCCACCAGGCCTGCACGCCGAGGTGATACTCACCACTCACCCCTAGAGGAGAGCTCACATCCTAGAAGGCTGTTCTGGTTTCCATCAGTCCCGGGACAGCCGAGAGTGGCACCTTGGAGATGGAAGTAGCCTTTCTTGCAGAGTGGCCCGCGGGTGCTGGCCCCTTCCTGACGCTCTGGTGGAGCGGTTTGGGGCAGGCCGTGTGCACCTGCTGGTTTGAAGTTTGAGACCTGCTGGTCTGACCCTTCCTCCACTCCTTCTCCTGGAAAGTATTTTGGGAACTAGAGACACAACAGCTGCGCGCTTTGCTCTGTCTTTCCAGCCAAGAGAGTTGCAGTCACGGAGCCTGCCTGTCACCCAGCAGTGTGTGTGTGGCTGTGGAGGGTGCCCTTGAGAATAGCCCATCCCCCAGGGTCACCAGGCGGGAGAGCATAGCTGCTTCTCACGGAGCCGGCCACTGAGCCGCCCTCCCAGCTGTGTGGGCTGAAAGTCTGTCTGAGTCCCAACAGGGCGGACATGTGGGGAGGGGATGCCAACATGCGTCCCCTCCCATGTCATGGGCGTAACGTCTGCACTGAACCTTCCCTGATGGTAGCTTATGTAGTATGAGATGCGAATGTGAGTTTAGTGTCTTTGATTTTATAAGTCTTTCTAGAGACTCTTACATTACAAACATTTTACAAGCGGGAATGAGTCAGAGGCCTGGAAATGGGTTACCACATAAGGCCCAAGCAGAAAGAGAGATTTTTAAGAGGAATCCCATGGGATTTTAGCAAGTATGGTGGGCTTTGCCCTTGACTCCACAGGGAGAAGGGCAATAGAGTAATTTGGGGGTGGTGTTCCAAGGAGGGCACGAGACCCAGCAGAGAAATCTGTTTCTACCTAGAACCGTTCCAACCACAGCCGTGTGTGAAACCCCAACAGACAGGATTCGGTTCTATTTAGGGCTCGGGCTCCATGTGCCTAGCCAACATGGGGGTGTGATAGTTTGAAACATAAAGAAGACATATGTTAAGATCTTCCCAGAGAAATTTCTGTTTGGTATTAAAACCAACCAAGATCTCTTTCTCCTGAACGCTTGGTTCATTTGTTCCTCATGGGCCCTGGAACCGACCCTCGTGTCTTTCTCATGGGTGGCCAGAGCACAGAGCATCAGCGCTAAAAGCTGGAACCCACCCACACATGTGGTCTCCGTTCCTTGCTTTATCCTCCTCTTTGGGGGAACTTGCCTGCCCTGCTGGCAGGGGCTGCCTCTCATGGCAGGGTTCTGGTCCCTGCCCACTGGCTTAGCCAATCACAACCACCCTCACTGAGGGAGCCAATCAGAACCCTTCCTGCCCACTGGCTCAGCCAATCACAACCACCCTCACCGAGGGAGCCAATCAGAGCCCTTCCCTGGGATTCTAACTGGAGCTGACCAAGACCCCTCCCTCCCCACCTCAAGGCTGCAAGGCTTCCCCCTGGAGCTTGCCCACCTCAAGGGACAGTAGCCCAAGAGTATAGCTCTTATGAAGAGTAGGGAAGAGGGGACATGGAAGCCCTAGCCTCCATCACCCCAACACCATTTCCTCCTTTCCCCCTCCCCGTGAGCCAACAACATTCCCATCTTTTCGTAAGATAAGTTGGAGTTCTGTCCCTTGCCAGACAAGAGTCTTAGCTAATGAACGTCTCACTTTTAATTAACTTAATTTTGTTATTCTTTCTAGAACAGGGTGGGGAGGAAAAGAAGGGATGCAGGAAGGGAGGAGAGAAGCAAAGAAGAAAGGGAAGGCTGTGTGTGCAGAGGCTGTAGCCGACAGGAGTGCCCATTATCCGGATGTTACAGCCTGACCCCTCTGTCCCTCACCCACCTTGGCCACGGTCTTCGATGTGGTCAGGTAGCCTGGCCCTCGTGGCCAGCAGCCTCCCAGAGGACCCGCAGGACTGGGCTGTTTATTCCCAAGCCCGTTCTGGAAGTTGGTGGGAAAGGAAGGCTCCGAGGCCCTGAGACGCGCCCTCCATGTGGGCAGCTTCCTGTCTCCACACCGTGTCTGCGGGATCCTATGGCCGTTTCCAGAGGCTCCCCAGACACACTGGACATTCTTGTGGCTCTGGGGACTCAGTTTCCCTGATGGGATCGGAGCACTTAAATCTCCCATAGGAAAAGATCTTTGCCCTCTGTGTTTGAAGAAAACCTGCTTAAGTTTACTAATGACTGGGATTAGCAAGGTCCATTGGTAATTTTCCAAGTTACCTGAGCAAGAAAAAAAAAATGACAGTGATTACAGAAGCGAAGACCCACAGTCGTCAAGCTCACATTGTCCATTTGCTTTGACAGGCAGAACTCAGCCCTTTTTATTTCTGCTTCAACTCCCATGGCTCTGTAAGCAGATACCTCCAGTCTGGGAGGACGGGCTGTGCCGGGAGGAAAGGGTTTTTGGGTTGATGTAAATGTTCAGATTTCTGGTTCAGAGAATTACCAAGACCCGATAAAAAACAGCCCACCTTCCTTTTGTTTTACTCTTACCACATCCTCATTTTTTTTTAATCCTTGTATCTCTTTGTGTTTTTACATCCAGATTCACCAAGTGGCTAAACAGGGCTACATGAGATCGCCAAACGCCTTGCCTCCCTGTTCTGCCACTGTTCTGCTTTTGTTGAGAGCAAGGGAACGGTACACAAACAAGAGAGCCTCATAGTAGAGCCTCTTCCATGGGGAAGAGCTGCCTTTGCTCTAATGATTTTCCGATTGTTCAAAATATTTCGGAACTCCTTTTGAACCTTTTTTTAAATTTAGGGGCCCGCTTGTGAGGAGCAAAAAGGCAAAAATAGCAATGTCGATAGACTTCCGACAGAATACTTGTGTAAGCCTCTAGCCAAATCGTCAGTGTAGACGAGGCACAGAAAGAACCCAGTCATGAAATTCCCATGGCATGTGTCTATCTACATCCCACCAGCCAGTGAACGCTGCTCCCCGTGACCCTTATTAAGGAAAACTCACTTCTGTTTCAGGCTGAATTGCTAGGATCCCAGGGGTTACTCAGTTCATCTCTGTGTCCCTTATTGCACAAAGAAACAGTGACCTCAGAGGCCCCCATTTGCTGGCATATCTGTCAGTTGGGATCCTCGGAGAGGTAGAGGCCAAGACAGAATTAGGCACGTACGAGATTGAAGGTGGGGGCACAGCATGTGCAGGGTGCAGAGTAGAACATGCAGGGGTAGGTGGGGAGAGCCTCAGACCACGGCCCAGGTCTGACACCCATGGAAGAACAGTGGAAGGGCCTGGGAAGGAAAAGTCTCAGATCAGCACAGTTTTCTGAGCACAGTTCACAGCTAGACCTGGGGGGGGGGGGTCACCACCCACAAATGGTAGGTCAGGGACATACTGTGGACCCCACGTGTTGTGTCATTGCCTGGGGACAGCCTGAGGAAGGCATGGCTTCACCATATCCCCCTGACAACACACAGATGCATGATTCTGTGCATATGTAGGGAGCAACTCCCCTCTGGTTTCCTGGGTCTCTCCTCCCACCCTTGGGGAGACTTAGAAGAGGACTAATGAGATTAACGGTAAGGCAATATTGCTACGGGTGGTCTTGGGGCACCCACTCCCCCCCCAGCCTGCACAGTATCCAGTCTAAATGGCCTACCTGGGGGTGTCACCTAGACCTTGTCTTGAGGGCTCAGAGTCCCTTAGAATTGCACTGTCCTTGGGCCAGGGCTGCACGAGGGAGGAGCCACATGGGTTCCTGGCTTCCACGGGTCTTCCTCCTCCACCCCATCATATGAAAGCACCCTACCTCCTTCTTCTGATTGAGGTCAACTTACCCAACCAAGAGAGTGACTTCCTTCCTCACCCACTGGGCCCTGGCCATGAAGAGCCAGAAGTGTCCTGGGGACCACTGTAGCTTGTAGTTCAACACTCTCACTGGCAAGAGAGTGTCACCTTTTGGGACCCAGACTTTTAGCTCTCCAGAGCACGGGGTTGCAGGGACAGGAAGCAGAGTCTCCCAGCAGGTCATTGGGGCGACTCCATGGTCCACATGTTCTTCCCACGGGAGACACAGCACCATGGGGAGGTCTCTGATTGAAAGCACATGCCGCATCTGTAAGGTGGTCCTTCCCAAGCCTGCGTGGCATCCCCTCCAAGCTTCAGGGATGCCATCAGTCCACTATCCTGGCTCTCTGTGAGCCTGGCTGCTGTGATAGACCAGGGCATCCTACAGTCGTGTGTCCCCCACCCCTTGCCCACGCCCTGCGCCTTCTTAGCTGTAAAGTCAGCCCTCTGTGGGACACTCTGTTGTGTGGAGTCCGTGCCTGGCCAGCTGTCCCATAAGCCCCAGACAGTGGTGCTAGCCAAGGCTCTGTGGGCAGGAAAGGCACAATCCGCACCTGGAATGGGTATCTATCCTTGTAGGATGAGCCGCCAGCCTTTCCGAGTTGGAAGGGGCTTAATGCGGCCACCTTGCTGCCGGGCTGTGGTCTCCTCTAGGAGTAGCCCCGGCTGGGGTCGGCAGGGGTCTCAGTGACTGATGGGATGGAAACCCAGAGGGGGCAGTTGCAGGATCGTTCTTGATAAATGGGAGTCCACGCGGTCATCTGTCCCCGCCCCCCTGCCCCGTAGCCTCCTTCTCTGCCACGCTGGCTGATCCGTTCACGTACCCATCCCCCAGTCCCTGGGTGGCTGGTGACGAAGGCCCGCTGCCATCCACCAGTGAGTCCGTTTGCACACTTGACTGTCCGGTGCCTCTTGCACGGTGGGTGCTCTCTGGGGGGGCACTAACGTGGGGTGCAAACATCTGTATGCCTTGTGCCCACTCTCATTTGTACATCTACCTGCCTCTACCCAGACCTTTCCATCCCTGATGACCCTCCAGCCCTTTTCCTTCCAGAACCCTGAACAGCTAGCTGGGCCACTGGCCACAGCCCAGGCGCCTTGGCCTTTTTGCCTTTCCACGTGGGTGAGCTCATGCCCACCGGGAAGAGCTGTCTCCTGTCACCCGGGGCTGTCCTGGAGCATGACCAGAATGCAGCTGCCGGGAACTTGCAGAGCCCCTCCCCCAAGATGGCCATCTGTCAATCAAGCGGGGATTTTTTATCTGCTGCTTACAGGGGTCATGCAGGACGCGCCCCTCCCCACATGGCCGGAGGAGGGGGCCGGAGACGGGGTGCTGGTGGAACCATGGTGAGGGGCGCGGCTGCCGGAGACGCTGCTCGTACAGCTTCTCACGCCCTGTTTCTCACTCAGCCTCTACCCGAGTCTCCAACTCCTTCTTGCAATGGATTGCTGTTCCTTTGTTCAGCTTTGTGACTTGGTGGGTCCCACAGACTCTAGATCCCTGGGGGCCATTCAAGTACATGCACAGTTGGTGCTCCAAGGTCAAGTGTCCCCTTGACCAGGAGCCTCTTTCTTGAAAGGAGCACAGTTCCCTGCTGTAGTGGGCATGGCCGTGCTCCAGACCATTGTTCCCGTGTTGGGATTCTCCCCCAGCTGCACTTGACCTCCACGCCGCATCTCCTCCCACTGCGGACACCCCCAGCACTTCCGTGGGCTCATCGGCCCCCTCCTGGACCACCAGCCCCACCTGCCTTAACCGCCCCCCAGCCCTGTTCCCCAGTTCTACCCAGCGGTATCTCCCCCAAGAGGTGGGCAGGCCGGTCTCCGCAGGCCTTGAGCATGCTATGGGGGTTGAATTGTATCCCCCAAACCCATATACCTGGCACCTGTGAACATGACCTTGTCTGGAAATTGGGTCATTGCCAATGTCATCTAGTTAACGAGGGGGAGGTCATTCAAGTGGCCCAGTCTAGATGACCGGGTCCTTATGAGAAGAGAGGGGGCACAGACACAGGCACACCAAGACACACATACGTGGAGAAGGCCACGTGAGGGTGGAGACTGCTCTGCTGATGGCCCGGGCGACACCCTGATTTCCGACTTCTAGCACCTAGGACTGCAAAGGGATGCGTTTCTGTTACGAGCCACCCGGTCTGTGACACTTGGTGACAGCAGCTGTGGACACTAGTGTACACGCCTTTCTTGGCTGCCCCTCTGCACCTCTGTCCTGCATGCTCTCCTGCCTGGAGCACCCCTCCTCCTCTCCTCCACTCACCACAGCTCCCTTTGTCCCCTTCAGGGCACCTCAGTTTCCCACGGAGCACCCAGGCTCTCGCTGGCCCCCTTCCCTGCTGCATTTTGGACCAATCTCCGGGCAGCGCTGTACCCCGGCCCTTCAGTACAAACCTCCTTGCGTGATTTGTTTGTATTTCTCACCTTGTTCTCTACAAGGATTTTCCGCAGCGACTGCTTCCTGTTGCTCACTAAAAGGCAATTTCTGTCGTACTTTTCAAGACTGACCTGACTGGTTTTGGAACCAAGTAGGGTCTGACCTCAGCCTTCAGAGGAGAGAGCACACAGTGGGTCCCTGCGTGGGGTTAGGGCCTGCGGGGGAGGGGACCGGCTCGCACAGATACAGGCGTCATTAAAAACCCAGATATCAGGCCCCAGCCATGCCCCGCATCTGTCTCCAGAAGCTCTGTTATGATCAATCTTCAAGACTCTGACTCTCTGTGACTTACCCAGCCCTAGCGGCACGGGGACCGCAGCAGAAGCTACGAGAGAGCAACCTGTGGGGGATTTGGGCCAAGCCCCATATTCGAACCCTCCCAAGCCTCTGACTCTGCAGTCCTACAATAGCTCTCAGTAGGAAAAAAGAAGAAAGAAAAAAGATCCAGCTCCTGCCACGTGAAAGTCAATGCGCAGAAAGGGGACAGGAGGACCCGTTCTGAATGTCAATCAAAGAAAATCCGCATATAGCGACAGCCACATTTAGCACCCATAGGCTTCAATTTTAATTAAGGCAGTGAGTGGCTCGTCTCCAATCAAGGCTAGAAAATTAGCGCATTCTCATGACCCATCACGTCGTCGTCACAGAGTGGCTCGCGGGGAGCCCTCGGCACGACAGCCATCTAGAGACCAGCTGTGTTCTTGGTGGCACCTGGCGGCTGTGCACTGCCTCCCCCAGGACCATTCTGACCTGCACTGTGGGAGCCGAGCCTAGTGATAACCTGGTCATGGGACCCTCTGAGGCCCCCCGCTCCGTCTCCTCCTCAGTGAGGAAGGATTTGTCACCCATCCCATGCCAGCACCGACAGCTGTGCGTACCTCAGTTTCCTCATCTACACAATGGGCGTCCGCCTCACCTGGCCCTTCACTCTGCGGCATGAAGGAGGAGGCGTGTGGACCGGCAGTTTGCAAGACGTGAAACCATAACAGCAGGCCCGTCCCCACCGTAGGTCCTGTGGGTCAGAAGCCTGTGAACTGTCATCCTTTGCTTTGTCGTGCATGCTGGGAGGGGCATCTCAGAGACCCACAGGCAGGAGAGACGTCCAGCTGGAGCAGAGCAGGTGACCGCATGGGCCCGGCACATGGGGCTTGGCCCTGGGGCGTCTGGGCCCCATGCAACCCTTCTGATTAGACTCTGCAGTGACGTCACAGTCCCGATCAAATGGTGCCAGGCCATCTCCTCCCTGTCCGGTGCTGTTGCCTCCTCACACAGACCTGGGGTCTTCGGGCTTCTCATGAAGGACAGCCCTCCAGGCAATCCTGGAGGTTTGCTGACAAGGCCCCCCAAACCCAACCTTCCGGCCTTTCGGTAGTAGGGTGGCTGGGTGCCCCTTTCCCACTCTTAAAGTAAAGAGAACACTCTTAAACTAGCCCACGGACCAAAATGCCTTGCCATTTTCACCATTAGTGGGCTTTGGGGGGAGGGGGTGAAACCAGTGTCCCCCTCCCCCCAGTCCAGAGGAAGCTGGGTCTTAAAAAGCTAATAAGTGTGCCATTTTCCAAAACACGTTGGAAAATTTCACAGTTCATACACCTGTAAATTTAGCAGCGCCCGTCTTCAGAAAGGCAGGTTCCCGCCCTCAAGCCCGGGAAGTCCAGAGATCAGGACGCACGGCTCTCTCCAGTGCCAGGGTCTCCGGTCCTCCCCCCAACGCCCCCACCCCCCTGGCCAACTTGTTGTCCAGTCCTGTTTCTTACCCTTACTTTAGTGGCTCTGTTACATTGTGCCTTTTATTGTACACGATCTCAGATGGTTTTCTGCTAAGTGGGAGAGGTACAGATCACCCGTCGTATTTATAGCTCCGCCGTGAAGATTTGAGTCAGAGTTAATAAACCGGGGAAGAAATGTAGAGGAAAAGATCCTGGGCCGACAGGCTGCTGTTGGCACCTTGCTTTTGCCTCCTCCCTGGTTTTGATGATCTTGTAGCTTCTACCAGACAAACGCTCAGGAAGTAGCTAATGGCTCAGCCAGAGGCATTTACCGACCGTGTCCTTTCCACATGGCCAGCAGGGACCACACGTCCTGAAGGACATACCAGGGAAAGTGCAGGTCCCCCGCACAGAGCGATGAGAGGGGCCCTCTCGGTGGAATGTCGCTGATCCCCGGCCAGTGGGGAAATGTCACAGGAAAGCTAACATTTATTATGTGCCCACGGGGGGCAGCTTTGCGCTACATGCTTTCGGCCCACCTGTGACCCCTCACCTGTCCCTCGGTGGAGGAGGAGGTGAAGACACGGAGACCCTGGGACACTAAACTTGGTCAAGATGGCGCAGCAGCAAGGGCTAGAGAGCTTCAACCAGGACTGGACAGCCTGGACTTCCAGCAGGTCTGGGGGGCCCCGGAGGCAGACTCCCAGAGCTGTGGAGCTGCAGGGAAGGGGTGGCCAGGCCGCGTGATCTCACCCTGAGCTGCTGGCTATGAGCCACAGGGACCCCTGTGCTGCCTGGGGCCACCGGAGACCTCCGAGGTACCTTCCCTCTGTGGCTCCCCTCCACAGCCATGTCAGACTCTCCCCTCCCCTCACCCCAGCCAGGAGCCTCTCCTCTTGCTTTTCCAGCAAAGGGACACTCAGAAGGGAACTTCTGCCAGGCCCCGGCCCCCACCCCCACGGGCCCCCTCCCAGCAGCGACTCCCCCAGACTCTTGACTCTCTTCACTAGACCTGCCCCCCTGCTCTCCCCAAGCCATCGCTCCCTCTTTCCTGCTCCATCAGTGTTTCTCTCACACCTGCAGTGGCTCATCTTCTCGGATCTTCTTCTTGGAAGCACCTGGTGAGCTTTAAAACAAAGAGAATGGGGGCCTCGTTCCTGCAGACGTCGACCGGAGCAGCTGGAGTCCTCCCCGGGCATCCGGAGACATGAAGCCGATCGTGCCAAGCCTCCGCAGCCGAGAGCCAGCTTTCCCAGGGCGCCCATGAGCCAGCTGTCTCCCACCCACGCCCCTCCAGCTACTGACACCCCCCACCCCCCGGCAGGCCTCAGTCCCCATCTTCCTCACCTTCCAGCAGCACGGAGCAGTTGGTCTCTCCCCCTTCCACGAAGCACTCCCTTCCCTGACTCCCTGACCTCTCTCTCGCCCGGGCTCCCTGTCCACCTCGCTGGCTGTTGCTGGTTCCTCCTGATCGACTGTTGGAGGCCCAGGTCTCCGAGCTGGGTTCTGGTCTCTTTCCCAGGTGCACTCACCCCTCCCTGCGCTCGCCCCGCTGGCAGGCTTTGTGAGTCATCATTCACTGAGATTGCATCTCTGGTCTGACCTCTTTCTTGCACGCCGGACTCACTTATCCGGACGCCCACTTGACCCTCCGTGTGGTGTCTCTTTGACATCTCAACCCGGACATACCCCAGACTGGGATCCTGCCCTTCCACCCACCACACCACAGCTTTGCCAACCTTCCTGTCACTCAAGCCAAACACTGAGTTGTCTTGGATTGCTGGACTCCTTCCTGCCTACTTCCAATCCCGTCAGCAAATCCGGGTGGTCCTATGACAGTGTATCCTGAACCTTTGCTTCTCACCCATCCTCCATGCCAGTTTGGTCCCAACTGGATCATCTCGCACCTGGTAACTGGTTTCTACTTCCCTTGGTCCATGCTCAAAACAACAGAGTGATCCTCTAGCAAAGTCCCTCTGAAGGCTCTACCTTTCACTCTTGTCAAAGCCCATGTCCCCATGATGACCTACAAGGCATTTATAATGGGTTCTCCTTTTGTCCCTTCCTCACCCCTGCTCCAGCCAGCTAGCTGTTCCCTGAGCTGTTGCTCCAACCTGCCAGATTCCCCTCCTACCTCAGGGCCTTTGCATGGGCTAATCCCTCTGCCCGGAACGTTCTTTTTTTAGATATCTGGATGCCCTACTTTCTCCTTTCCTCCAGCCCCCCACTCAAATGCCACTTCTCAGTGAGTCCTTCCCAGACCACCCTTTTAAAAAAAAAATTGAAGTCCTCTTTCCTGGCATCTCCCTTCTTTGCTCATTTATCTCTTTGGCACATGTCACCTCCTAATACATCCTACTGCATAGTTGACTTACATGTTTTGTTTATTGTCTGCTCCCGCAGGAGGTTTTAAGTCCCATGAGGTCAGAGATGTTTGTTTTTTTTTTCAGTCCTCTGTAATCTAGTACGGTGCCTTGTGTTGGTAGACAGTCCGCAGTGTTTGCTGAATGAACAAATGTGATGCAGACGAGGAGCTGTGGGGGATGGTGAAGGGAGGAAGAAGGCCTCGTCCGGTTGCACAGGGATCTCACTAATATTTGGTGCTGAGAGGCTGGCAGTGCTTCCTGAAGAAGACTGGAGCTGAACCTCGAAGGGAGGACAGTCTTTAACAGTACTGATAACAGGTGGGGTAAGCAACAGGACTCAGGAAATCCTAGGAAGTGATTTCTTCGGAGCTCTGCTCTCAGAGGAGGGACAGTCCTGGAGAAGCCGAGCCGGAGGTGGGGTGAGGAAGTGGGGTGTGAGAGCAAGCCCGGGGGCAGGGACCCAGTCTCCTGGAGTGTGTGGGTGCTACGCGAGCTGCCAGACCCCCAACCGGGTCCCCACCGCGACACGTCCTCCGCAGCTTCCAGGACCCCAGCAGGACGACGCAGTGCTTCCCTGGGCGGGGGGGGGGGGGGGGGTCCGGAATCCCATCTGTGGCTTCCCGGGGATGGACCAGTCTTGGAGGAAATTCCTCGTGGAGGTGGGAACAAACGCTGTGCAGGTCCGTGGTCAGTGACCGCGCGCGGGTTCCCGTTTCCAGACACGTGGCCGCCGCAGTTATGTGTCGCCATGACAGCTGCAGGGTCAGGACCAGGCCAGTCTCACTCGGTGTACCAGGCAGACACGCTGTGTGCACTTCCCCATCTCGGCCTGAGATGTAGAAGCCATGGGTTTTCGGGTCGGGATCCCACGGAGAAGGCCACGGCTCCCCCTTCAGGAAAGGGAGGGTACTGGGTGGATTCACACCCCTGCTCAAAAATCTCAGAAATACTGCCCACCTCACCCCTCTGTGGTGCCCCCCCAGCTTTCTGTCTTCCCTCCCTGACACCTGCACCACTTGCTTTGGCCAAATTCTCTTATTCATAATTTTCTAGATGCAACGGGGAAGAGAACAGTGTATGGGCAAGGAGACAGAGGAATGAAACAGCATGGAATGTTCTGGAAGCACTTGGGGCTGTAAGGGGCCAGTTGGGGAGGAAGGACTCTGGCATGCTGCAGACCCTGTGCGGACCCCAGCTCTGCCATTCCTGGGTGATGGGCAGGTTCCCTCATTGACTGTGCTCTCCTCATCTCAGTAAGACCGCCTTGCACATCAGTGCTGAGGGCTAAGCGAGGCTGGCTGTGTGCACGCATCAGGAACAGAAGCAGATGGCTCCAAACACAGCAGAGGTGGGCAGACGGGGAGGGCGTCCTCATGCTGCACACGAAAGACTCAGAGTTTGGCCGGTGGGTCGCAAGGAGTCAGGGAGAGATTTAAAGGTGTGGAAGGGTCAGTGCTGCTGGTAAATCCCATTTTATGGATGACAAAACAAAGGCACAGAGAGGTTAAGTAACTGGCTCAAGCCTGCACACTTAGTAGGTGGCAGAGCCGGATTCAAATCCAAGCTCTTACCCACCACAGTGTTTATTCTTCCTCTGGCCAAATAAGAAAAGGAAAGGTCTTTGAGACTAAGGCCATGTTAGGGACCGCAAAAGAATTGACTGAGACCCACAGAGAAGCTGGACTTGGCTTTGCCCCCAATGTAGTGGTTAAGCGCTGAGAAAAGAATTTAGGTGATCGGTGTGCCCATCAACACGTCTTCTTGAGCAAGGATGGGCCAAAGATGGACCCTCTCCAAAGCCTGTGGCTTCAACCCCTACTCCTGGTGCTTTGCAGAAGGCCTGATGAAGCCCTCCGTGCTCTGGGCCAACCGTGCGGCCTTGTAGAGCTGGTAGTAGGAAGAACAGGTTCCCAGCAGCCGTTTCCAACCCTCCAGGCAGATCTGGGAAGCAGAGGTCCTGGCACTAGGACTCAAGACTGCTCAGACACACACACACACACACACACACACACACACACAGCACACACGGACATCAGAGAGGTGTGCACCAGAAAGCCCAATGCCTACATCAGGACTCAGGCCAGAAGGCGAGACTGTCCTTTGCAGCCACATGTGACTCTGATGGCCCTCTGTTAGTCAGGGTCCACTGCACGTGTCTCAGCCAGAAAGAATTTAACATGGAGCATCAAACCCAGCACAGACCCCATCTGGCTGGGGGCTGGCAAGCCCGTGGAGCCAGCCCCGCTGCTGCCGCCGCCCCTAGCGGGGGAGAGGTGGTTGGAGGTGGTTTTACCAGAAACCCCCAAACCAGGGTCAACTGACTGTCACTTGGCCATCAAAGGAGGGCTGTGTAGTGGGAGTGGAGCCAAGGCGGGGTTGCAGCTTCTTCCAAGAATACCCGAGAAGGCAGAAAAACACTCTGGACCGCCTTCACCTCCCCCACTTCTTTTCTTCCAGTGCCTCCATTAGTGGGGCCCGGAGAGGGACTGGGGTTTGCGGGGGCCTGAGTCTGTAGACCCTACAATGAGGGCAGGGCAGGCAGGTCAGGGAGGTCAAGGATAGATGGGAGAGCAAGAGATGGGGGAGGGGGCCTGCCGCTCATCCCACTTGGAACAGTCTGGGGTTACGTGGAATAATTTAATTCCTGTTGTCCCAGTAACTACTGAGGCTTTCTGGACACTTAAACATGGGTTTGCCCTGATATCAGATTTGTTTTCCGGACACACAGCATCCCACGTTCCACTTGCTCTGTTGGACCTGACCCCAAAGTCTGACTACAGAGTTTCATCTGAACAAAATCCAGCGTTCGTCCCAGAATTTAAAACAACAACAACAACAACAAAAAAAAAACACACCAAAATTCCATAACAAAAGAGTAATCAGATGTTATTTCCTTAACATAATAGAAAAATATCTAACAAAATCAATAGAACACCAGAGGTATTCTCATTAAATTCTGAATGGTCCAAGAATTATAAATATTGAGAAGGAAACAAGAATTTGTTTGATGATATAATCACCAACCTAGAAAACAAATTAAATTTGACTGGAAAGCACTTAGAATGAGTACGGTAATTCTATAAAGTGGCTGGCTGGAAAATAAATATTCAAAGGGTAATGCTTTCCTTATATAATAACAATAACCAGCTGGAAAATGGGAAGAAAGATGTGGCTCACAAAAATTAATGTGCAGGGGCGCCTGGGTGGCTCAGTGGGTTAAAGCCTCTGCCTTCGGCTCAGGTCATGATTCCAGGATCCTGGGATCGAGCCCCACGTTGGACTCTCTGCTCGGCAGGGAGCCTGCTTCCTCCTTTCTCTCTGCCTGCCTCTCTGCCTACTTGTGATCTCTGTCTGTCAAATAAATAAATAAAATCTTTAAAAACAAAACAAAAAAAAACAAAAAAAAACAGATTTCCTAAATCCATTTAAAAAAAAAATTAATGTGCAGCTCCTTTATAAGGGACATGACAGACCTCGGTGGGAGGCTGGAAGGCAACGGGGGGCGACGGGAGAGGGGGCCATGTTCCTGGAAGGGGAGACCCGGAGCAGTGAAACCAGCCCTGCTTCCTGAATACCATGTCCAGCGAACAGAATCAGATCCTATCACCACCACCACGCACGCACACACAGGGTTTTAAAATTTGGGATGTGTACTTTTAAAGTTCCTGCAGAAGAATAAATATAGGAGAAAATGTATTAATAGTTGGGGGGTGGTTTGGAGAGAATTTCTTCAGCTGATCGTACATATTACATAGTGGAATCCTAAAAAAGACGTAGTTGTGGGACAACAGGAGGCATGTGGGTCAGGGAAGCCCTAGTGGGTCACAGATGATCATTTACGTATTTCACATAATAACGCGGTCACCGTTACACTGACGGCTATCAGTGACTGCTTCCGCAGGCTAACGCGGCTTCTCCAGTTCCTTCCAAAGCTGGTTACAGGATGGCGAAGGAAGGAGAGAGCATGGAACCTCTGGATCCCAGAAAGATGAAATGATGTCCTGGCAGGAACCCATGCTGGTGTCTTCCATTAAAAGCTCTCGGTGTTATAAGCAACTCATGAATCATTGAAAACTATATCAAAAATTAATGATGTACTATCTGTTGGCTCACTGAATTTAAATTAAAAAAAAAAAAAAAGTTGGGGCACCTGGGTGGCTCAGTGGGTTAAAACCTCTGCCTTCAGCTCAGGTCATGATCCCAGGGTCCTGGGATCAAGCCCTGCATCGGGCTGTCTGCTCAGCGGGGAGCCTGCTTCCCCTTCCCTCTCTGCCTGCCTCTCTGCCTACTTGTGATCTCTGTCTGTCAAATAAATAAACAAATAATCTTAAGAAAAAAAAAAAATAAGTCATCTCCAGAGATGTTCTCTTCCAACCACCCGCCTAAGAGTCATGGTCGAAGAAGCGACAAGCTCTCTCCCCTTCCTGTCCGCCGTCCGCTGGGCAGCCGCAGAGCAGCAACCACACGTGAGCATGCCTGCAGCCACGCCGGCCAGGCTGGGGTCCTGATTGGCAGTGGCTGCTGGGAGCTCTGTTGCCTGGAACATGGCAACATGATGGACAGACACCAAACAACAAGACCCCGGGGCGAGCAGATGACTCCTTCAGCGCCGTCTTCGGTGAAACGGGTGCGGGCAAGCATGTGCTGGGTGACATGCTTAATGCACGCTCGCTGAAGTTCACAGTGGCGCCCACCACCAGCCCTTCCACCCTGAGCAGCTCATCACAGACAAGGAAGATGCTGCCAGTAACCATGCCCGAGGGCACCATGCCATGGGCAAGGAGATCATTGACCTTGTCTTGGACTCGAGTCAGAAACTGGGCAACCAGGGCACAGGTCTTCAGAGCTTCTTGGTTTTCCTCAGCTTTAGAGGAGGAACGGGGTCCGGGTTCACCTCTCTGCTGATGGAACGTCTCTCTGTCCCTTATGGCGAGAAGTCCAAGCTGGAGCTCTCCATTTACCCTCCCCCCACCCAGGTTTCCACAGCTGTAGCTGAGCCCTATGACTCTGTCCTCACGACCCACACCACCCTGGAGCGCTCTGATTGTGCCTTCGTGGTAGACAACGAGCCCATCTATGACATGTAGAAACCTCCGTACTGATATCAGTCCATGCTAGCCTAAACAAGTCAATAGGTCAAATTGTGTCCTCCGTCACTGCTCCCCTCGGAGCTAGTGGAGCCCGGAAGTCCAGACCAACCCGGCCACCTCCTGGAAGGGTCTGCATTTTCTCAAGCCTACACCTGCCATCTGTGTTCGAGGACACTGAACTCTTGGCAGGGAGGGTCTCTGCCCCCACGCACCCTGCTGTCGCTGTAGGATTGCAAAGACCATCACATAGGGCCTCTCTCAGGACAAAAACTGTAGCAGGTAGCAAGAGAAGTCTGCAAAGAGGCAACATGTTCAGGAAGAACTTAAAAGAATGCATTTCCTAGAAATTGCCTTTGGCATTTCAGATCTGCTCCAGAAAACTAAGGAAGCTTGAAGCAATGAGCTGTCATCCTTTGGATAATCGCCTTTCAATCATCATTGAACATCCCACCTCGCAAACTGCATCAGTTGTAAAATGTAGGGACTCTTAACCTTGAGAAGCCCACAGGGATGTGCAATCTGGAGCCAGACACCCAACAAGCCACTTTAAAACAATGTCAGTAGTTGCCCTCTAGAGGAAGTTGGAGGCACACAGCTTCGTTGTTGTTGTTTTAATAAGTCTGTCCAATTTTTGAGTCTTTGAACAATTTGCCTTTTTAAATGATTTGACTCTTGAAGCGGTATTTGTGTACAATTATGGTAAAAATAAAAATGAAATAGGAACCCCACAGGTGTCTCATTTCCCCACTTTGGGCTCCCACCTCCCAGTATTTGTTACCACGAGGTCACTGTGCCCAGCAGTCAACAGTCCCTGGCTCTTCCTGCTGCCACCAGAGTACCTCCTGACCCCAGCGTCATGGTGACTGGTCCCTCAGCCATGGATGGGACCTCAGTTTCCTCAGCCATGGATGGGAGACTGGTGGCTGGCGAGTCCCTGTCCAGCTGCTGGGTCCCATGCAGGAACCACGTTTCATCAGTAAAATGATGAGTAACGGTGGGAACAAGAACCAGACCTTTAGAAGAATTCTAACGCCGGAGTTGGGCCTTAGCCCTGTGCGTGGGTGAGGATGTTGTGTTGGTTTTTTAAAGCTGAGCCTCCCCCAGGATCATCATGCAAGTTCACCAGGCAGCAGGGACCAGGCAGAGCAGAGCCATCCAAGGACCAAGTTCCTGGCAGCCTCCACCTGCCGAGTTTCCATCTCAGATTCCGCCAGTAAGGGCCACGTGGTCATGACATCAGCGAGTCTATATCAAAACCTGACCTCTGAAGCAGAAGAATTCAAGTGCGACCTGTCGGAATTGGCGAGCAAATTCCCAGTAACAGTCCCAGGGAAATCCCAGGGAGGCCCCGGACTGGTCACATGTGCCAATCACTTTACCCTCTCCTCCAGATTCATATAAGGGGAAAGTAGGTTAATAGAAATCAGCACACCTGCATGGGTCTGGGTTTCCCAGACCGACTGATACAGTTTTTTATTTGAAGGAACTGACTCATGTGGAGCTGGGGCCGGCAATTCTGAAATCCAGGCCGGCGGACAGGTGGAACCTCGGGCAGAAGTTGGTGCGCCTCCTGCCCAACCCAGCCACCCTAGTACGTGCGTAGGGCCTGTGAGTTTGTCAGCTGTCCCAGGCACGTCTGCAGACCCGCCCAGGCCTCCTCCTTCGGTGTGCTTCTGACATTTGCTTTCAGCCCCACATCCTGGCTGTGAGAGGCCCCCAGGACCCCTAACCTGGCCAGACTGGCTGCTCCTGTTGCCCGCAAGGCCAAGGCCTTCCTCAGCCCTGACTCTCCACCACGAACAGGCAGTGCATTTTGTAGGGACGCTTTCTGAGCAGAAGTGTAGGGTGAGGGCCTGTCCGGACACCAGCTGTCTCTGGCTTCCTTCAGAAGCAGAGCTTGAGACAAAGGACTCATGACCAAGTGAGTGATTTGGGGTCTGATCTTTCACAGCAGGACTGAGAGAACAGGAAGGAGTCCCAGAAGGAGAAGGAAAAATGACCTGAGTGTGTGTTATCGAGGTCACTGTGAAGGACACCTGGTTCTGCTGGAACCTCTGGAAAGCAAAGAGAACCTCATGGCACTCACTGCTTGTTGAGGGCTGCTCTGGGCCCCTGTGAGCTGAGCCTGTGTTGACAAGGCCTTGGGGGCCTGAAACAGGTAGGCGCCGTCTGAAGGCCCCGTGCCTGGTGCCCAGAGCAGAGCAGGTCACGCAGGAGCCATTCTGAGCCCGCAGGGTTGGCCTTTCAGCTGCGTAGAGCTCTGAGTTGGGCTGGTGGGGCTCTGCGGCCTCACGGCGAAGTATCTGAAGGCACAGAAGCTGTTGAGCCTGGGGGAGAAAGCCCTGGGTACCGGACAGAGGGCCCCACATACCAAAGGGCAGTCTGTGTTAGATACAGTGGTGGTGTGAGGGCTGGGGCACGGGGAGCCGATTCGGCACCAGACCTTGGCCAGCCACTCCCCAGGAATTTTCACTTGCAAAGAACAGTGGCCAAGATAAAGGAAAATAATGCTCTACGATGGTGACCTTGGCCGGTTCTTTACTCAGGTGCAGAGAGTTTCTGTTAGCTGGGCTGGACCTCAGCAAGCATTCGCGTGTCCTAGTTATTTAGGCTTCTGATGAACGTAGGCCATGAAGCCCTCTGTGTTGCCTCTCCGAGACCTGGCCCTGAATCTTGATCACGCCAGCACTAGAGGCAGCCGAAGGCGGTGGTGAAACGCACAGGTTTTGGAGCCAAAACTTCCAGAGCTCAGACTTGCATCTCAGCTCGACCATTTAACTAATCCCATGACTGCGGGCAAGTTTCCTGGTGTCTCATTTATGAAGCAGATGTCCTAACAGGGCCCACCTCTGAAAACACTCAGACTGTTAGCGATGATTACTAGTACTCCCTGTAGCGGGATGAAAGGAAGAGGGGGACGGAAGGAGGGAAGAGGAGGGAGATGGGCAGGCAAGGCTCCACTGGGCATCGCGGCTGCTGCCTAGCAACACCGCCCACCAAGAGTGGTTAGAGCCCACATTTTGAAAAGTCTGATTGTTAATTCACCCCTTCGGAAAAAGCAGGGTGGTGGATAGGAGAAAGGCTGAGGACCATCTCTTGCTTGGGCACCTACCCAATGGAGAAAGGAACGGGCTCATTTTGTGCTGTTCCTTGGAGTTCAACCAGGCCCGTGAGAGTAAGATTCGTTCTCAGTATCATCACAAGCTGACTAACGTTCGTGCTGTTCTCGATGGGATGATGGGCGGTGCTTGGCTTCTCCCATATGCTAGGAAACCGAGGGTGCGTGTGCCTGTGCAGACCCTGCCCACTCCCACATTTCCTCCCTCGCTCATGAGACGGAACAGGGGAAGCAGGGTGGAGAGAAGCCCGCTCTCCCTCGAGCCACCAGACTTTTTTGGTAAATAACATTTTCTAATATGTATCGACACCGAGGTTGTTCTAGGTAATTGGAAGCACTTTCAGTATGTTCTTTCATTTGACCATCCCATGGGCCCTGGGATGCGTGTGATTCGTTAGTGAGGCTCACTTCTGCCCTCTGGGTTCTGTGAGGAGGGATTCCCCTTCCGCACAGTGGCCTCTTGCCTTAGCCCTCTCCTTCCTACAAAGGAGGTATGTTACCTGACCCAGGAGCTTGGCTCCTTCCCTGTGGGAGCCCGCTGTCAAGAAGGAACATTCTGCCTGCTCTGGGCCTCCATTCCAGAAGTTCTAGTGGGCAGGCACCCTGCATGAGAGACTATGGTTGTCCGGCATAGCCTGGGAGGGCACGACCACATCCTCCTAATTCTGGGGCTTGATGTTAGCAACAAATGCTTGGCCTGCAGACCAAAAGTCAGGCCTTCCAAACCAAGTGTATACCGTGATCTGTTTCTACCCACAGAACACTTCTGACAGCAGATGTGTGGGTTCTTTCCACACCAACCAATTTTCCAATTCCCCAGATACCAGCTGGGTGTCCTCCAACTCAAACTTCAATTCTGACACCAACTGCCCAGAGTTAGTGCAGACCCCACAGGTCAAGGGCTCGGTCCCACCTCAGACACCCAGCGCAAGTCCCAGTCTGCCTCAGTTCTTCTGACCAACCCGCTATAAAGTTCCCACAACCGCCTTCTTGCGTTTAAGAATTTGCTAGAATAGCTCACAGAATTCAGCAAAACACACTACATGCACTGAGTGGTTTGTTGTAAGGACACAACATCGGTACAAATAAAAGAGGTGCATAGGCGAACTCTATGAGGGGAGGGGGGCCATGGAGCCCCCATGTCCTCTCCAGGTGTGCCCTCGATGTACTATCCAACTCAGAAGCTCCCCAGATCACCCTGCTTCAAAGTTCTTATGGGATTTTTCATCACATAGGCCTGATGGAGTCAGTCACGGGCCGTTGGTGATTGATCTACTCTCTAGCTGCTCCCTGTTCCCAGAGGAGAGGGGTGGGGGGCAGTGGCACTGAAAGTTCCAACACTCTCCTCATGCCTTGGTCTTTCTGGTGATCATCCCTGTCCTGAAGCCATCCAGGGACCCCCAGCCACCAGTCATCTCATTAGCAGACCAAAGCGCTGTGAGCCAGGGAAGGCTCCAGAAGGTGGGAAGAGAAGGAAACAGATTCTCCCTTTGAGCTTCCAGAGCACATGCAGCCCTGCCAACATCTAGATTTTAGCCCTCCAAAACTCATTTTAGACTTTGAACCTCCAGAACCATTAGATAATAACTCCGTGTTGTTTTAAGCCACTATATTTATCATAAGTTGTTACAGCAGCAATCGGAGACTAATACATTCTCCATTCATTTCTTTTACTTACAATGTATCTGTTGAACTCTGGCCTGTTGACCCGTAAAGCTTCCTAAGGGATGACTTTGCTAACTATGTACCAGTGGTACAATTGAACATTTTCCTCCGTCTTCTGGATGTGCCACAAATCGGCAGCTGAATTCAGTCGCTGGGAAAGGCTCAGATTCCATTCCTTTGGCACACAGTCTTTGTGACTGGTTCTCTTTTCAGGAGGTGTGTGGTTTTTGTTCTATAATGTTTAGCAGCAAATGATGTTCAGGTCTCAGCTCCATTAATGAATTCATTTGGAGTTACAAGCTGGTGGTATTTGAATTCTGCAGTTTAAAATTTTTTATCAGCTACAATAGTTTACAGGGCAATCCAACTCTTCATCTACTATTTGGTTGTCCAGCAGTATTGTTATATAGGGAAGACAGTAAATGCTTTTCCTTTGCTTTTGTTGACTCAGTTTTCAGGATAATGAATTAGTTGCCTGTCATCCTCAAAAGGTGATCAGTTAGTTTTTATTTAAATATCATTATAGGGGGGCCTGGGTGGCTCAGTCAGTTAAGCATCTGCCTTCAACTCAGGTCACGATCCCAGGGTCCTGGGATCAAACCCCACGTTGGGTTCCTTGCACAGTGTGGAGTCTGCTTCTCCCTCTGCCCCTCCCTCCATCCCCCCCAACTCATGCTCACTCTCTCTCAAATAAATAAATAAAAATCTTCAAAAATAAATAAATAAATATCATTATAAATTTATGGACTTTAGCATATTCGATGTTTTAATCCACTGAAATTCCTTTTTTGAGTCTCAAATTGTCCCACCTGTGGCCAGTGGGAACTCTTGAGTCATTTGGACATGACCTTAATAGTCTTTGGTAGGTCTTTACTATTTGGTATCTCCAGATGTTCCAGACTCTTCTAGAACATTTCCTGCCTCCAATAAAAAAATCACCCATTTCTCCTAGAATCTCTGGTTTCTTTTAATGCAGAATGATTTTTTTTCTTTAAGAGTGAAAGCGTGAGCAGGGCGGGACAGAGGGAGAAGGAGAGAGAGAATCTTACACGGGGCTCAAGCTGACAATCTTGAGATCATGACCTGAGCCAAAATCAAGAGTCGGATGATTAACCGACTGAGCCACCCAGGCATCCCCATAAAGAATGATATTTTAAGAGTATAGTCTAGAGGCTATGGATATGTATAAAAAATATATACAGAGAGAGAGAAAAAATATAGAAGTAATGACCAACCAGAATGCAAGGATTATCCATAGCACATCCAAATGGTGTACGTGTGTGTGTGTGTGTGAAACTTTACATATTTATCAACGTGTGTCTATTTATAGAGATATCTATCTATCCACCATCTTTCTTGAGTTCATGGAGAATTTTTCAATTCAAGTTGAGAACTTTTTGAGTTCATAGAGAACTCAAGAAAGTTGAGTTATCCTATCTTTCTTGAGTTCATAGAGAATTTTTCAATTCAAGTTGAGAACAACAAGACTTTTATTTAACCACTTCTGTATTCTATCTGTATCTTCTTTCTCTCACACTGACACTCTTAGTTCTCAGTGACACATGGAAGGATAGAATTGAAGTACCCCATAACTTTTCATTTGCTTCGCCCCACATTACACATACTACAGTCTCAGTGCAACAGTACCAGTTCTAACACATTAATTATGATTATTGAAAACACTTAATAACTTAGTCTGCTTATGCTATCTCCATTCTCCCTTTGTTATGATTTATCTTGTCAATTTATTTTGTTAGGATTTATATCATCAGATCATATAGTCATCACATACAGCAATCTCTGCTTTTTTTTTTTTAAAGATTTTATTTATTTATTTGACAGACAGAAATCACAAGTAGGCAGAGAGGCAGGCAGAGAGAGAGAGGAGGAAGCAGGCTCCCTGCCGAGCAGAGATCCCGATGTGGGGCTTGATCCCAGGACCCTGGGATCGTGACCTGAGCTGAAGGCAGAGGCTTTAACCTGCTGAGCCACCCAGGCACCCCCAAACTCTGCTTTTTAAACCGTCTCTTAGTTTTATGAGTAACTATATATTTAATGCTTAACAGCTGTCCTTGTGCTGATATTTGCAGACATTTCATTGTCTGAAGTTCATTCTCTACTAGATTTCTTAGGAAGAGCTCAGGGGAACACTATTTCCTGAGTTCTGCACACTCACCAGAATGTGTGGACTTTATACTGAAAGGCATTCTACTGTTTTAAAATCCACACTTCCCATCTTTCCTCGAGGACCCAAAATACATTGCTCTTGTAGCATAAAGCATGGCTGTTGAAAAGCCTGATGATGACCGATATTCTTTACAAGCCACTTTCTCTTTTTTAGCAAGATACTCAAGTTGTATTTTCTCCTTTTCCCTAAAGTCCTATACATTTCTTAGAATGTGCTTTGGCATTGATTTTCATGGATAAAGGTACTATGTGTTCTCTTTCAATGTGTAGTTTTAAATCTTTGTGATTGGGAGACATTCTCTTGAGTTATAGTTGTTAGTACTGGTCTGATCCCTTCCTTTCAATTTTCTACCGCTGGGACTCCTGTTCTCATGTGTTGGATCTTCTTTGTCTATCTTCAAAATTTTTATACTCTCACATATATTTACCTTTTTCCTCATCTTTTCTGGATTCTGGAAATTTTCCTTCCCTTTCCCTTCTACTTTTCTTGTCATTGTCTGTTGTGTTTATTTGTTCTTGTGTTCCTTCTAGTTCAGTCTTCACTTTTAAGATTTGTTCCTTCTGTTTCTAGTTCTTTTTTATTTCTGTCAATTCAACTCTGAGATTTTTCTGATTTTGACTTACATTATTCTTTTTCATCTTGTGTCATTTTCTTAATATCTCTTAGCTTTTTCTGAAGTGCCTTCTAAGATAGCCTCCAAGAGTCCAGCCACCTGGTATATATCCATCATAATCCCCTTCTCTTGATTGTAGGAAGGACCTGTAACTATAAAGGATATCATTCCCATGATTAGGCTACATTTTTAAAAATTTTTATTTATTTATTTTTTAATTTCTTTTCAGTGTCCCAGAATTCATTGTTTATGCACGACACCCAGTGCTCCATGCAATCCGTGCCCTCCATAATACCCACTACCAGGCTCAACCACCCTCCCACTCCCTTCCCCTCCAAAACCCTCAGTTTGTTTCTCAGAGTCCACAGTCTTTCATGGTTCGTCTCCCCTCCAATTTCCCCCAAATCATTTCTCCTCTCCATCAAAGGTGAGGGGACCTTTCATTGTAATTAAGATTCCTAATCAGTTGGCTTTAAGTTAATCAAGGTGGAGTATCCTGGATGGGCCTGACCTAAGCAGGAGACTTGTTTAAATGAGAGTCTAAAGATCAGAGACAGAAAAGTCAGAGAAATTCAAAGCAGCAAAGACACTCTCCTGTTGGCCTTGAAAATGAAAGCTGCCTTGTTTTGGAGAGGGCCAGGTCACTGGGGACAATAGATGGCCTCTAGAAGCTGAGGGTCTGAGTTTGACAACCACAAGGAAGTGAACCTGGCCAACACCAGTGAGCTTGAAAAAAACCTCAGCCTTCAGGTAAACTCACAGACCCAGTTAACCCCTTGATTTCAGCTTCATGAGACTCCAAGCAGAGTACCTAGCTAAGCTGTGCTTGAACTCCTGGCCCATGGAAACAGCAAGATAGTAAATATCTTTTAAGCTACTAAGTTTGTAATTCATTATGTCTCAATAGGAAAGGAACATGGTACATTATAGTTTCTCCCTGTTCAATGAGCAGGACTTTCCAGGACGCTTTCATTGTTTGTGTGGATTGTATGTCATTCTACTTCTCTTAGTTTTTTTCTAAATAGTAACTTTGTATGAGATTTGACCTTGATATTTTGTGCTATTAATTTTTATATGAACTTAGTTTCCGGAACTTTTAGAAGGAAGCTTGGTTTTAATAGTTTTTTTTTTTTTTTTCAAGCTTAACAAGGATCCTTCTGTTGTTTTCATGCAGCAGCTTGCTTGATGACATTTATTGGCTTTGTTCTCAGTTATCTGGACGTTCTCTTTTCTTCATTTCTGTTATCCCCATTCTCCTCAATCTTGATTTTACTCCAAGTACTTTCTCCAAAGTGTGGGGCCTCAACCTGGAAGGGAACCTTGCTGGGCCAGTTTCAAAGCATTTATAAGGTTGGACAGGTCCAGTCTTTGAGGTTTCCCTGCAAGACCTTCATATACTCTCTCTATTTAGATGAGCAAAGCTCTTCTTGTCTCAGTCATTGTCCGTGAATTGGTCTACCCATTGTTCTGTTAGATGCTCTGTGATTCCCCTGAGTTCTCCCACACAGATGTTAGTACCGTGCAGGTTTCGTGGCTGTAGTGGTTTGTCCTACCTGATTTTATTTTGGAGTTAATGGAGATGCCGTCTTAGCTGATTTTCTTGTACATGTTGTGCACAAATTTTTGTTTTTTCTCTCTAGTTGCTCTGTTTTTATTTGGGGAAATTGGGAGGATCCAAAAACGGTGCTGTGACCCCTACTGTGAATCTCCTAAGAATTCTCCCACTATCCCCTTTTTATGGCTGGAGAAGCCTGAATTCCCAGGGAGGTTAATTGATTTGCTTTAATTCACACAACTAGTAAGTGGGAAAACTAGCATTTGAGCCTAGTTCAAATTTCAGAGCTCTTTTTCCCCCCACTATATTTTGTCTAAAAACTTTTTTACTGTAACAATTTGCAGCTTTAAGACTTAATGGTTTCCCATTACCTAAACCAACCAGTCTGAAGAGCACCAGCATTCAAGCCCCACCCTGCTTGCCCCCCTGTTCTGCCCCCAAAGCTGTCTCCATTCCCTCCCTGATCCATTACTGCTCTTTTACTCATCCCTTCCCTCTCCAAATCAAGTCCCCCCCTCTAATCAGTTACCAGCAACTCTAGTCATTTCTGTTTGTTTATTCATGATTTGTGGAGGAGGGTATTTTAAGGCATTAACCTATGCTTTTCTAGAGCTCTGTGTATCTGTTTCCTAGGGCTGCTGTATGTAACAAAGCCACATGAACTGGGTGGCTGAAAATGACAGAAATGCATTGTTTCATAGTTATGAAACCTAGAGATCCAAACTTAGCATATCAATGGGGCTGTGCTCTTTCTGATCCTACAGAGGAATCCTTCTTTGCCTCTTCCCAGTTCCCGGTGCTCTGCTGACAATCTTTGGCGTCCTTTGGCCCATAGATGCATTACCCCAGTCCTTTGCACTCATGTGCTGTTCTCCTTGTGTGCCCGTTTTCATATGGCCATCTTCCTATATGAGGACACCAGTCAGATGGGGTCCGGGGTCCCCCCCCCCACTCCAGGATAACTTCATCTGAGCTGGTTACCTCTACAGTGACCCTATTTCCAAATAAAGTCACCATTTGAAGCACTAGGGATTGGGACTTCAATGTATCTATTTCACGGGGTGGCGGTGGGGGGGGACACAATTTGACTGGCAACACTTTCCTTCCCAGTTCCTCTCTCTCATTTGAGCAGATAATCGTTTTGTTTTTTGCTTCAGGAGGAATGGCAGAGAGTGGAAAGAACCGTGTCTATGGTGTGGGCTCTCATATACCCAGAACCTTCTTCTGTGCTGGTCCTCTGGAGGCACACCCATTCATCGGACAATCTTCAGAGTTTCTACAGTCACCTTCCACGTCCAAAACCTGTGCTGGGACCTGCAGGGAATCTGAAGCATCTCCTTTGGTCGAACTGAAGATCCAGTTGGTTGCACGGCCCACCATTATTTTATGTACTTCCAAGAAAGAAACCCCCTGACCAATGCTGGTACAGATCAACAACTTCAGAGTGGTTACAGTGTCAAGAAAGTCACGTCTTAGGATTGATGAAATAATGCATGAGGCACTGTGTCTCCTTTTCAGGAGCTGGAGTCTTGGTGGAGAGAAAACACACGTGCATGCACTTGCACACACATAGCCACGTACACACGTGTGTGCACACACAACCGGAGGCCATGCCTGGCTGAGTGTGAAAGGAGTTGGAGGGACTGAGACTGGAGGTGGTTGATCTTTGGCTGGATCTTGAGGTGTAGACGGGACCAGGGTCATGCAGGTGGAGCTGAGGAGAGCTGTTGAGAGGAGAGGAATCCTGTAACTTGGGGAGCACAGGTGTGTAAAAGGTAGAGAGGTGTCCAGAGGGAGAAAATGGGAAATGATATAGTAGGGAAGACAATCTTATTTCCAGATTATGGTCCTCCCTGAGCAGTTTGGATTTTATTCTTTAAGCAATGGGGAGCCATAGAAAGTTTTGGAGCAGGGCACCTGGGTGGCTCAGTTGGTCGAGCAACTGCCTTCAGCTCAGGTCATGATACTGGAGTCCCAGAATCAAGTCCCACATTGGGTTCCCTGCTCCGTGGGGAGTCTGCTTCTCCCTCTGAACTTCTCCCCTCTCATGCCCTCCCTCACATAAAATAAATAAAATCTTAAAAAAGAACTTATTAAAAAAAGAAAGGGGGCGCCTGGGTGGCTTAGTGGGTTAGGCCTCTGCCTTCGGCTCGTGTCATGGTCTCAGGGTCCTGGGATCGAACCCCACATCGGGCTCTCTGCTCAGCAGGGAGCCTGCTTCCCTTCCTCTCTCTCTCTGCCTGCTTCTCTGCCTACTTGTGATCTCTGTCTGTCAAATAAATAAATAAAATCTTTAACAAAAATAAAAATAAAAATAAAAAAAGAAAGAAAAAGAAAGTAAGTTTTGGAGAAGAGAGGGGCACACCAAACGATGTTTCAGGAATGTTAATCTGGTAACAGGCAGAATGTATAGAAAGCAGTTAGGGGACATGTTTAAGAGATGAGCTCTGCAGTCCAGGTAGCAGCAAAGAGAATAGTAGTGTCAAATGAAAAGGAAGGGACAAAGGGAAACTTGTGCAGAAAAATAAACAAGCAGGACTTGTTTAGGAAGAGGGGTGCGTCAAGGCTGGATCTTAGTATTGGAGTGTGAGCAGCTGACAATGCATTGCCAGAGTTAAGGACCGCCCCCCCCCAGGCCCTGTTTATCCCCACAAGCCTTTCTGATCAACACAAAGATAAGCCCCAGACATACCAGATGACGTGCCCATGGGCATTCCAGGCTGAAATTAAATCATGGTTGCCACCGTCTTCTATAAAGTGGTCCAGTGATATTGACATCTTTGGTGAGACGATCAGGGAAGCGAGAGCACCTCCTGTCGTTGTGAGTACCTGAGACATTTCACGGTCTCGTTTGATTTCATGACCTGCCTGACTGGTAAAACAAGGGCAAGTTTTACTCTATGTGCGTCGAAAAATCAGATGACCTTTATAGAAACCACATAAGCCAGAAACAAACCTGGGAATAAATCCAAGGTTTCCTGATGCAATGTTTTTATCTACACGTGTATGTTTGCTGTACCCTCAGTAAAATAGAACAGAGCAATGTGTAAACATTGAGCACCCTGTAAATTCTAGGTAGTAAACCAGGGGAGAGAGTCAATTCGCAAAGTGAGAATTAACACTGTGGAGGGATTCTACGTCCGTCCCTAACTCTGTGGGCAGGGGATGGGCTAGACGTGCTATGGCCAGAGCTGGCCACCAGATGGGTCAGGCATGCCCTTGCCTGCATACAGAGCCTAGATTTTATCTTGTTGGTGTTGGAGGCTCTCAGAGGAAACACTTCTTTTTGAAGGTCAAGGTCCAGGAAAAGTAGACTTTTTTTTTTCATTCTTGTTCTTCAAATGGAACTGTATGTTCAGAGAGAAAGTCCAGTCCCATAGTATCTGTTCATAACAGACTTTGTCCCTCAGTCCCAGTAACGTAGAGAACCTTCCAGCTAACAGAGCTCAGGCCCTGATCAAGGGAGCAAAGATGCCACAGAAACAAAGCTCAGTGTCTGTCCTCAAGAAGTGTCATTCCAGTAGAGGGAGGGGGACTGAGGGAAGGAGACTAGAAAAGAAGAGCATTTCAGAAACATCCAGGGGCTACGAGGAAGACAAAACAGCAATGTGGCGCAGAGTGGCTCCTTTAACCCCAGACCTTGAGTAGAGCCTCCAGTGAGAAGGATGGATCCAGCAACAACCCTGGGGAAGCGTTCAGAGCAGCCCAATGTTGGAACCAGCTTCGTCTAGCCAAGAGGCCATGAGATAGTGGGGAGGGCAGGAAGCAGCAATATGTAGCCTGACATCCTTCATCAAGAGTTTTGCCTTTTACCGTAAGAGTATTGGGAACAGATTCTGTAAATCAATTACCCCAACAGCTATATGTGGGTGCCCTCTAGACACAGGGTAAGGGCAGTAGCTGGGACTCAGGAAATGCTCCAGGTGAAGGATGGTGGTCCAGGTCAGGAACAAGGGTCCAGGTGAAGGACCATGGTTAACATGAAGGAGACGGTTCACGTGAGGGATAATTACTGCAAACCTGGATTCAAGTTTTAGCATCAAAGGGGGTAGAGCTAAGATATGAGTGAACTTGGCAGGTTCTGGCTGAAAAATTGCATAGGTTTCATTTACTGAGTAGGGAGAAGACTTGTGAGGAGCCCATCTGGGGGCATCCTGTAGCCCTCTCTTGGCCATGTTCCGTCTGAAACTTTTTGACATCCGAAAGGTGACTCCAGATGGATGGTCGGATGGTGCTGCGTGGGACTCAGCGGTCAGGCTCGGACTGGGGTTGGGTAGCTCAGGATCATTTGGGCAGAGATGATAGATGAAGCCCCGGGGCCGGCTAGGATTGCGGTGTTCGTTTCCTAGAGTTGCAGAAATGAAATGGCCACAAACTGGAGAGCTTCAGACAATGGAAACTTATTCCCTTACCGTTCCGCAGGCCAGAAGTCTGACTCGAGGTGTCAGCAGCGCCGTGTTTCCTCTGAAAGCGCTACTGCAGAATCCTTCCTGGCCTCTTCCAGCTTCTGGCCAATTTCGGTGTCACTGGCATCCTTGGCTTGCAGCCAGCTGCCTTACCACTGGTCATCCCCAACTGCCGCCAGACGGTGTTCTTCCTCGTGGCTGTGTCCCAGTCCCCCTCCTTCCGTGGACCCCAGATGTTGGATTGGCCCCACCTTACTTTCGTATGACTTCATCTCAACACAATTGCCTCTGCGAAGACCCTATTTCCAAATAAGGTCAGGTTCCCTGGTTCTAGACCTGTGGGAACACCACTCCACCCAGTGCAGTTACCTAGAAAAAGAGTGTAGATGGACAAGAAGGCTGCTGAGGATAGGACTTTGGGGTCCCGACGTTGGGAGGACTGAGAGAGGAGAGAACAGGGGTGTCTGCGTCTCCTGGCTAGAGAGGCTTCCTTCCAGTGAAGGACGTAACAATCACGGGGCACATGGCTACTGGTTATGGAGATTAGCCCGTCTCACCTGGTTAACCAACTTGCGGATGGAGGACAGATTGACCTTTTGGCCTTGGGGATGTGGAAATAGTGGGCAACTTAAAAAAAACTCTTCTGTGGAATGGTAAGACCAAGGTATGGCTCTGTTGGGTTGAAGATAGAGTAAGGACAGCGAAACTATAAAAGTGGTAAGTAGAGGCATCTTCCTCTGTGAGAAGTGAGAGTGCACATGTGGGGCGAGGGACGGTTGAGAGACGTGTGGAACGGCAGCTTGCTGGAGCCTGAGGGTGGTGTCCAGCAGAGACCAGCAGCAGGGGAGAAGCTGACCATGCAGGAGAGACGAGGTTCCCTCTGAAGTAAAGTTCTTGACCTTGTGAGGGACTGGAGTTTCGCACACTTGGGAGGGCGTGGATTTGGATGGGAGCAGAGATGGGCTGATCATGTAATAGGAGGGAGGGCAACGTTTCCCAGTACCCATTCAGGGACATCAGTGGGACCAGTGTTGGGAAGATGGTGAACTCTCTATTGGATGGCCTGAATATTACCTGTCTATATTGGTGACAGTTGGCACTTGGGGAAAGGATGTTGGGTTTGAGCAGAACGTGGTCATGAAGTCTAGGACTTAGACAGAAAGAGGTGCCTGCCCCAGCAACCCCCAGTGTGTGGTCAGGCCATGCTGGGGCCCACTGGGAATCAACGCGGATGGAGTGTGTTCCATCGTCTCTTTGGTGATGAGCAGCAGCTCAGGCAGATATAGGATGAGGCCATGGTTGGGTTTGATAGTTAGGGTTCTGCCAGAGAGAAAAATGAGAAAGGGAAATTAGGGGGTTCCTGGAGGAGAAGTTATGGTGAGGTGTGGACTTGGCGAGGCAGGACTAGGAGCCTGGAAGATGCTGGCAAGTGGAAAGATGGAGGGCTGTGGATTGGAAGTCCATTTGGGGAGGAGAGTTGTGGACACAGGAGCACAGAGCAGGTGAGCTGTGATGACACAAGGCATGTTTGAGGGGCGCCTGGTGGGGAGCACAGTTGGTTGAGTGTCCAACTCTTGATTTCAGCTCAGATCGTGATCTCAGGGTCCTGGGATTGAGCCCCACGTCAGGCTCCATGTGCAGGGGGTTGCCTGCTTGGGAATCTCTCTCTCCCTCTCTCTCAAATAAATAAATAAATCTTAAAAAAAAAAAAAGTTCTGTTTGAGATTGAGCTTTTAGAAGTGGTACAGTGTGTGGTTGTGACCGGGTCTAGTGTTTGGCCGTACGAGTTGATAAGAGCTGAGGAGGCAGGGAACCAGGAGGCGAGGGCACTGTGCAGGGATCCTATGGGAATGTGCTAATGTGAAAAAATATATATGGCTTATTTGATTTTTTTTTTCTCCTCCATGATGGGAAATAAAAGGCAAAGGATAGAAAGTCAACAATCAGTGCCAGAAACTGGGGGGCCAAAAACCCAGAGGAAGGAGGTCTCTAGGCGAAGGGAGCACTCTCTCCCACCTCCAGGCTTCGTGGCATTTGTAAACCATCACTGTGTGGGGTGAGAGGGCCACACACCCAGCAGAGAGCGGCTGCACAGGGGCGGGACGGACTTGCTAGTGGTCTCACATGACCAGCGGACACAAAGCCAGAGATCTGTGCCGGCCAGGGAGGAGGGCCCAGGAAGCACCTCAGCTTCCCTGGAGAATGGAACGACCGGAAATAGACTAACGTGAAAGCCTGAAATGCAATTTGAGGTGGAAATGGGGCTGGGAATGAAGGAGCCAGGCAGTTAACAGTTAACAGGAGGAAACAGTTAACAGAACAGGGGTCCCAGGAAAAGGGGTCCCCTCAAAATAAAGCCAATAGAATTTGCTCCCAGCTTAAAATTTCTGAGGCCCTGGGAACACATTTTCCTCCTTTTACTTGATCATTAGTCTTGCAATATAAAAACAGTTCCCTGGATAAAATTTCCTCAAGTGAATCAGGCTTTTCCAAGAGACGGATTTATGAAACACTGAACAATGAAGTATTTGTAGAAATTAGAGGTGAACATGACAGATGTGTTTGTCTTGGCAAAGGGGCATCTTCAGTCCCAGTTCCACTCCGGTCTCCTTCTGATGACTCTGTGCTTTGGGGTCTTTCCATTGTAATCTTAGACTTTCCATGATTGAGAATTCTGCTTGACAATGTCTTGTCCCCCCCCCCTCTCCGCAACTGGTGGGCAGGATCTCGGGTAATCGTGGCCACTGAGAAAGGCAAGAGGTCAATACTGGTGGGGTTGCAAGGATTAGAAACGTGGGTGACCCCGTATGGACCCTAGAGTTCCCATCTTGCAGCGGGAACTGAGAGACGCCAAGATATTACGTGACTTGCTCTTAAAACCCGGGAAGTATGGGGGCCGAGATCAAACCCACGTGTGGATGCTCGAAGCCCAGTCCTCGCCGGTGTAGCTGGCTGCCTCCTCCCAAAATTGGGGTGGCACGGGCTGGCACATTCGTCAGCACCCCTGGAGGTCATCAGAGATGAGAGGGATTTCTACACGGTGCCTGTACTCAACCTTCATTTTGCTGGCTTCTCATTCTTTCTTTTTCTTTTCTTTCTTTTCTTTTTTTTTTGAACCAGCGAATATTTATTGAGGAACACTCTATGCTCGCAGCTGGTGATTCGGAGATGAGGCACCCAAGGAGGTCATGGGTGAGGAGAGAGGCAGAGAGACAGCAGACAGTCACACGCAGAGCGGTGATGGCAAGTGCGTCTGCAACAGACCCATAACCAAAACTCCGGGCATCTGGGTAAAGCGCCAGAAACAGTCCAAAGGCTAAGTAAGGGCTCCATGCCATGGCCAGATCATAGGATTCTCATTGGGCACTTAAAATACTGCTTCTGGACATATGAGAAAAATGTCCACAACACAAGGCCCAGTGAAAAAGACAGGCTTCAAAACTGAACCTGAGGTCTGATATCCATGATGTTGTTTATAAACCAACATCCTGGAGGTTAGCTTCTGTTCGCCACCCCAAGATCCACTTTCCACCTTTTTCCACCTACTCTGCGCCCTGGCAGCTGAGCTATGTGGCCTCTGGCTTCCAGTTGGCTTTGACCAGAGGAAGGCTTTGGGTGGGGAGAGGAGAGAGAAGTTGGGAGTCTGCTCCACCTGACCCCCACTGCTGCTGGCCTTAGCCTGGCTAGTCTCCTGCCCCTGCCAGGGCTCCTGCAGGTTCTAGTAACCTCCTCAGGCCTGCAGAGGAGAGGGGCCTTGCTATTATCCACTCCAGGTTTCTGCACCATCTTGGGGGCTTCCCTACGTCCTGCCCACACCCTTATAAATGGGCCCATGTTTCATCTCGTCCCAAATGACCTAAATGACCAACCCATTTGTGGGATTATGGGCCATTGTGCTGTTCTCTCATGTGATTCGCTAGTTTTCTATAATAGTCACCTTTTGGGGCATCTAGTGAACTCGTGACTCCTCGTTTCCTCTGAGAACCATCTGCCCAATCACAAGTGTGGACCCATAACTGATTGGTCTGGAGAAGAGACAGAGACCAGCTGGGCCAGCCAGATGCTCTTTCCTGGAAGGCGGTCAGGACCAGAGAAAGCCTGTCCCGCCTTGGTGGATAGATACCCTGTGAACAAAGAAAAAGGAGTTAAAGCGAGATATAGGACTAGAAATGGCCCTCGGCCCCAAAAGTCTGTACAGACCCCAGTTCTAGCCCCTTCCTAAGACCATCACGGCTCCTTTGATGCCTTTGACTCTCAGCCCTACGGTCTTGTAATAACCACCCCCCCTTTTAACATAACTCAGCTGAATTAACTCAACCAAATGACTCCTGAATAATACAATCATGAATTACTCTTACAATCAGAAAATAACTATAAGAGATGTATTTTTATTTTTTTAAACTTTTTACTTTGAAATAATTATAGATTCAGAGGAATTAGCAAGAATAGTACCCGAAGGCTCATGTATGCTCTAAACCCGGCATCCTCCCATGGTGGATCCTGTAGGGTTCTAGAACAACACAGAAACCAGGAGATGGACGCTGTGGCATGGATGGTAACTGACTACAGACACTCAGTTCTCACCATGTTAAAGTCTGCATTTGCCTGTATGGATGTGTGTGCAGTTCTACACAGTTTTATCCCAAGAACAGACTCATACATCCACCACCATAATCAAGATCGAGAAACTGTCCTGTCAACAAAACAGAACCCCCTTGAAGCTGCCATTTTGCATTGCACTCACTCTTTGTGCCACTGATCTCTTCTCCGTGTCTGTACTTTTACTTCGAGAATGTTGTGTTTTGAAATGACATGGTACGTAACCTTTGGAGATCCACTTCTTTTTACTAAGTATAATGCCCTTCTGGTCCATCCAACTGGCTGTGCCTACCAGTGGTTCAGTCCTCCTTATTACAGAGGAATATTCCACTCTGCAAATGTCCCAGAGCTTATCCAACCATTCACGCATAAAAGGACGCTGGGTTGTTTCCACTATTTTGCTATTATGAATTAAGGTGCTATGAACGTTCACATATAGGTTCTGGTGTGAATATGAATTTTAATGTCTCATGGCTGAACGCCTGAGGTCATATCGTAAGTGGATGTTTGGTTTTGTCAGAAACTGTTGAACTATTTTCCAGACCAGTACTGGTAATTCATGGCTACCATTTTGCATTCCCACCCGCAGTGTATGAGAGATCCAGTTCCCTGTCCCTCTGTTTTCCCTTTTGGGTCTTCTTGTGGGTTCCTTGAACTTCTTTACAATTCCATTTCATCTCCAGTGCTTTGGAATATGGAAAGACAGCCATGTGGAGATGCAGCCCAAGGGTAGGGATTTGCATGCACCAGCCTGGAAAGAAGAGAAAAGCGCGGGTATCCATGGACACTGTGTGCTTGGCATCTGGGTGGATTTAAAACCATGGGAAAGATGAGGTCACCCAAGGAGAGAGAAGGCCCAGCCAAGTGGTCACGTTAGGGAGATGAGGAGGGGGGCCAGCAAAGGACCCTGAAGAAAGAGCTCACAGGGCATCGAAGGAAGACCTTCTCGATGCACCTCATCAGAGATGCACTTAGAACTTTTCCCACCAAATTAAGGTAATCGTAGATACTGTTCTGCCATCCCTCTTATAACTTGCTATATTGAGAATATTCTTCCTTGTCATTAAAGATGCTTTTACAACATAATTTTTAATGACTGCATAGTTTTCCATTGTAGGGCTATATCATGATTTCTGTTTTGTACAAGTTCCTTCCAGAACCTTGTCCAGGGTCAAAGTCAAAGGTACCGGCCTCTATTTTCTGGAAGTCGCTTCTGCTTTTTGGAGCTCAGGACTCTAGTTGTTTCTCCTTAGTCCCCTTGCACTTCTGCTGTTTCCCACATTCTTTTGAGCCCATCAGATCATCACCAAAATCTTCTATATACTTTTCTAGCCCTCTGGAATTTAATGCATTCAAAGTTCTGTGATCCCTCCCATAAAACCTCAAAACGCAGGGCTAGATCTGTGCTATTAATCCTCACGATGCTGTGTATAAGCTTCCAAACACCCTGAGTGCTCATTTTTGTCATTCCCTCTTAGAGATGAGGACACAAGCTCGAAGGGTGTGTGTGGTTCGCTCCCATTACAGCAGTTGGTCAGGGCGAACCCCGGGTCTGATGCACAGGGCAGTCTCCCTCTGTCTGCCATTGGTTCTGCTCTACATGCTTTGGAGACCATGACCCCGATAGACTAGAGGCAAAACACGAGTTCAGCAGCTCTGTGTTTTCATCTGTTAAATTTCACCATCTGTCTCAGGTGTGGGAGGCTCTTCCTTGTTTCTCTGAGCATAACTAAAATCTATTTTGAAAGTTGACCCAGCATCACCTGGGAACCTGAGTGCTTGGTGGCTGTTTGCTTTCTTGATGCTGGTTTTGCCTCTGTCCCTCTTCTTCAACTCTACCAGGAGTTGACAAGGTAGGTTTGAAGTTAGGCTGACCTGAGTTGGAGTCCTGAATCTTGGCAGGAGCTGTGTGAACCCAAGTGGCTGCATCCATCTGTACCTCAGTGCCTTGGATGAACAGCATCTCCCCGTTTCCCATTCCCTGTGTGGTCCTCCCCCTCTACTTCAGTGACCCACTTAGGAGCAGAAAGGAGCAGAAGAGATGCATTCTTTGATGAGCAGGGCAACTATGGGGGAGGGTCTATACGGGTCAGCCAGTTCCTTTATCTCATACAGCATTTCTACTTCCATTGGCCAATTGTTCCATATCCTACAGGTCAGGACAAGAGAGAGGATGGAACTGGGATGCCTAATCCAGCTTAGCCAGGGCTGCTCGAGGAGTAGTAACAGCTGAAGACTCGCCCTCTTTTAGCCCACCTGAGCTGCTGTAACAGAATATTACAGACTGCATTGCTTATAGATGACAGAAATTTCTTTCTCATGGTTCTGGAGGCGAGAAGTCCAAAATCAAGGCACCAGCCCAGTCAGTGCCTGGTGCAGGCCCATTTCCTGGTGTGTCCTCCCACAGTAGAAAGGCAGAGGACACTCTCTGAGGTCTGTTTTAGATGGACGCTAATCCCATTCATGAAGGCTCCTCCCTCATGGCCCGATCAGTCCCCAGTGCTGTATGTCCAAATACCATCACATTGGGATAAGGTTAGTGCCAGGGAAATATTGAAAGCTACATTCAAGAGGCATCTAATTTAATATTTCTGGACTCAGTTTCAGCATAAGAATTTGGGGGGGACTCAAATATTCAGTGCGTAGCTCACCCTAACGAGGTCCTTGGGGTGCTGATCTCCATGTAACAATGACCCTGGACTTGTCCCCTGGTGTACAGGGGACAGGATAAGTCATGCTGTAATCACATTCCATTATTTTATAATTAATATGCTAAGACTCTTCCTTTGCAGTGATAACCTGCCATTGAGAGCCATTTTCATACACAAGGTGTCACATTTTTAAGGTGTGAGTACATTGAGACTTTGGTGCACGCTGGTGGAGGAATGGGCTATTTCATTTTCCACGAGTTCATAAGACTTTGTGTCAAAAGACACAAAGACCAAGGACAGAGGCTGGAAAACCAGCTCTGGAAGCTGGGGAGGCCTTACCAAGGAGTGGCATCAGACCCAAACCTTCCAGGAGGAATCAGAGTTTGTGAATTAGGAGGGTAAGGTCCACTGCAGACAGAGAGGCCAGAGTGGGGCAGGAGGGGGGTGCTGGTTGTGGGGTATTCATTGTGATGGCTGGAACAAGGAGAGCATATGGGCCAGGAGCTGGGATGGCATGTGAGGTCAGAGCAGGCTACAGCAGTCTTCCTGGGTGATTCTAAAACTTTAGATCTTTATCCTGTAGTCTGAGGGAAGCAACGGGCTTGGAAGCAGTGACATTATTTGTGAATGACATTATTTACTTTGTTTATAGGAGAAGAAAATCAATTCAGTTTGTTAAGTTCAAGATGTCTGATGTCAAGAAGGTAGGATGTTGAATAGATGGGAATGCAAGGAAGGAAGTGGGTAGGGAAGGAAAAAATGAAACAAGATGGGATCGGGAGGGAGACAAACCATAAGAGACTCTTAATCTCACAAAACAAACTGAGGGTTGCTGGGGGTGGGGGGGAAGGATAGGGTGGTTGGCTTATGGACATTGGGGAGGGTATGTGCTATGGTGAGTGCTGTGAAGTGTGTAAACCTGGCAATTCACAGACCTGTACCCCTGGGGCTAATAACACATTATATGTTAATAAAAAAAATTTTTTTAAAGATGGAATGGAAGATGAGGGAATGAAAGATACTGGAATTTAGAGCTTGATTCATTAGCATAGAGATGGGGAGTGATGTGAGGATGGGATTTTAAGGGAAAAGTAGCTAAAACAAAGACAGAAATGTGTAACACGCATGCCCCCACCGCCTTTCCTGTGCCTGCAGCAGGCATTGCTAATCGATCACAGATTCCTCTCTTGCAGAGCCCAGTGCTGCGGACATCAAAGGAAAAGGATTTCTAAAAGATAGGCTGGGTCAACAAGTCAAATGCTCATGTGGTAAGATCAAACAGGACGTAGACCAAAAAAGGCTGGTGGGGGGCAGGAGAGGGGTCCACATGCAGGAAGGCATTGAAAGTTTCTTATCTCTCTTACAGAAATCGTTTTCTGTTGTTTTAGTGTTATGTTTCTATTTCCTTTGAGAAAATAAACTTGTGGAATTTGAAAATAATAATCCCCTATAATTTCACCATGACTGGTAATCTTTTTTCTATACATGTGCAGCTCTATGTCATTACATATGATGCCTTACATGCACTACGCAATCATACTATACACACAATTTGTGTCCTGAGTGTTTGCTTAATATCATTTCCAATTATTTATCTTCTCTCTTCATGGTTGAACATGTGGACATTTTCCAGATTATGCCATTATAAACAATGGCTTTAATAAAACTCTTTTAAAGGGGTGCCTGTGTGGTTCAGATGGTTAAGCATCTGCCTTTGCCTCAGGTCATGATACTGGTGTCCTGGGATCGAGCCCCAGGTCGGGTTCCCTGCTCGGTGGGGCATCTGCTTCTCCCTCTCCCTCTATCCCTATACATCCCCCCCCAACTCATTCTCAATGTCTCTCTCTCTCTCTCTGTCTCTCTCTCGCTTTCTCTCCATTTCTCTGTCAAGTAAATAAGTAAAATACTTTTTAAAATTTATTTTCTCAGTGTTCCAAGATTCTTTGTTTATGTACCACACCCAGTGCTCCATGCAATACGTGCTCTCCTTGATACCCACCACCAGGCTCACCCATCCCCCCCATGCCCCTCCTCTCCCAAAACCTCAGTTTGTTTCTCAGAGTCCACAGTCTCTCATGGTTCGTCTCCCTCTCTGATTTCCCCCAATGCACTTTTCCTTTCCTTCTCCTAATGTCCTCCGTGTTACTCCTTATGCTCCACAAGTAAATATTTTTTAAAATTTTTTAAATGAATTCTCTTTAAAACAATCTTTTAAAAAATTTTAATATTTTCCCAAGATCTGTTTCTAGAAGTGGCCAAAATACTTAAAGATTTTAAGACTCCTGGTATAATAAAATGCATTTTAGGACCATCTTACTAACTGGCATTGCCACCAACAGAGCATAAGGATCTTTAAATGAGCGCACCGTTTTGACTATCCCATTGTTGTTGTTTTCTGACACTGATACAAATCCTTCATGGAAACCAGATTATAGTATAATACCATAGGATATGTAAGTCCATAGTATATATTGGTATACGTACGTATGCATATACATACACATACATATAACTACCTTTCTTCAAATAATCTTAATGATCTAGGCACCAATATCAATGCCAAAGATTTTCATCATCCTTCTCCAGGATAGTGCTAAGTAAATCCCTTTCTCCCTTGCTTGGATGAGGAGAAAAAGAAATGTCTATGAAGCCAGTCACTGACCTGGTGTACTGTGGGTCCTTAAACGCCAACCAATGAATGAAAACCTTCTACTGGGACCTACTTCATTCTTGGAGCCATTGCCACATGACAAAAGTAACATTATCCCAGTTTTACGAAGGAAGGGAACGGAGGCTTAATGGGGGTAATTAACTTTCTCAAGGCCATGTAATTAGTAAGTGGTGGAACCCGAATTCATGGGCACAGCGTGTCTCAGTTGAGAGCGTGCTTGCCTCCTGCACCGTGAACTACACTGCGGGGAGAGTCGGCTAGGCGCACAGAGAGGGGTGGGGCTGACTGCTGTCAGAGACTCACTCCTGGTTTCTGGTCCCTTCTGTCTGGGAGGAGAAGCCCAACCCCCAGTAGGAAGCCCATCCTCTAAAGGCAGCCAGACACTGCCCTCTTCTCTATCTGGTGTGTTTCATCTACTTTTAAAAGACTTTATTTGTCAGAGAGAGAGATCACAAGCAGGGGGAGCAGCAGTGAGAGGGAGAAGCAGGCTTCCCACTGAGCAAGGAGCCTGATGCGGGATGTTGAGATCCTGACCTGAGCCGAAGGCAGACGCCTAACTGACTGAGCCACCCGGGCATCCCTGTCTGGGTGTGTTTTAGAAATATTTTAGCTTCGGGGCGCCTGGGTGGCTCAGTGGGTTAAAGCTCCTGCCTTCCGCTCGGGTCGTGATCCCAAGGTCCTAGGATCAAGCCCCACATTGGGTTCTCTGCTCAGTGGGGAGCCTGCTTCCTCCTCTCTCTCTCTGCCTGCCTCTCTGCCTACTTGTGATCTCTGTCTAATAAATAAAATCTTAAAAAAAAAAAAAGAAATATTTTAGCTTCTGAGCGCTCTCCCCACATCTGCGCGTGTTCACCACCCCAGTAGCTCTCCGAACCCCGTACTTTGGGGGGTTTTACGGAGGAGTCATCACATAAGCATGATAGATCATTAAGTCCATTTCCAGCCTCTGGTCCCTCTCAGGAGAGCGGGAGGCGGGGCTGAATATTCCAAGCTTCCAATCACTGCCGACACTCTCGAATTCCAAGGAATTTAGGAGTTCTCTGTCAGGAGCCAGGGCCAAAGACCAGATATTATAACAAAAGATGCTTCTGGTGCTCTTATCACTTAGGAAATTACAAGGGTTTAAGGCGCTCGGTGCCAGGAACCAGAGGCAGAGACCAACATATATCCATTCTGTTATCTCACAGGCGTCAGCCTGACTTGTGGGACAAAAGTCAGCTTTCAGGTCATAGTATATGATTGTGTAACAGAAACCTTTTACTGACGAATTGGGTGGTTGGGAGCCTTTTTCTGAGAAGTTCTGGAGGAGCAGGATCTCTCCCTGTGATAAATCTTCCTTTGAAGAGCCCCTTTGTTGAGGTCCTAGAACCTCCATCTCAGAGCTTGCTTCGGGCCAACCTCTGAGTCCCTCGTGTATGGGCTGCCCCGTCCAGCTTCTGTTTTTGCAAATTCAGAGATGCTCGATTTTCCCTCTTCCTGTGGTGATTTTCTTTTTCTTTGCTTTTTCTTCCCTTGTACCCACTGTTCCTCAGGTGGGACTAGGCTTTCTGGGCACCTGTGGACTTGTGCCCTGCTGGGTTTGGGTGACAAGGAAGGAAGCCGCACTCCGTGACCTCAGCACAAAGGCCTCACTGTTCTGCCCTCGCTGCACTTGGGCCCCTTGGCGGCCTCTGTGACCCCACTTACCTGGGACACTTCGAATCACTAGGCGGTTTCTCACGTTTCCTCTTTGGTTTCTGTTGGTCACAGCTTCTCTTGGTGAAAACCCCAAAGGGGCCACGTCTGGGGGAGGCTGGAGCAGACGTGATTGGCCCCGGAGCCAGACACAGCGTCCTGAGTGTAGAGGGGAGCGAAGCTTTAGCCTGTCCCCACCTCCGTCCGGAAGGCAGCTCAACAGGCTCCAAATCAAACGCAAAGCTATTTCCACCCTCCGGTGGGCCGGGATGACCCACGTCCCTAGTTTAGAACCATCCAGAACCTTTCCTGTATGGAACATGGTGTGTTCTACCTGAACAGAAGAATGTGACTCTCCCCAGTTGTTTCTCTCTCTGTTCATTTCTTTCCATAGTTATTTCTCAAATCGTAATGAAACATACATGTAATTACCATCTTAACCACTTGTAAGTCTGCAGTTCAATGCTGTAATTCACACTCCTGGGAAACCATCAACACCGTCCTTCTCTGGAACCTTTTCATCTTCCCAAACTAGAACTCTGTCCCCATTAAACACTCACTCCCCATCCGCCTCTCCCACGCCCGGCAGCTGCCCCTCTACTCTCTGTCTCCATGAATTTTCTGTCTCTAGGTACCTCATATGAGTGCGATCACACAGCGTTTCACAAAGCTGCATGTCCTCAAGCTTTATCCGTGTTCCGGCACCTTCCTTTTGAAGGCTGGAGTCTATCCCATGTATGTGCAGACCACATTTTACTTCTCCATTCATCTGCCAATGGACACTTGGCTATAGCATTAATTTAACAAATATTTTCTGAGTGATGCATGGTGTCTGCTCCTGAGGTAAGCTTGCTGTAGATTTGGACGAGGAGGTCCCCACCCAGAGGTGAAGCAGCATTAATGATAATGCCCAGAAGCAATGGCAGCTTCTCTCAAACTCACAGAGACACCAATGACTGTTCCTAATTTACATATCCTCCACAATTTTTCATAAAATCTTTGGCACCTGATTTTGGAAATGAATGAGTAGCAAAGGGGCGCCTCAGTGGCTCAGTCGGTTAAGCATCCAAGCCTTGATTTTGACTCAGGTCACGACCTTAGGGTCTGGAGATCGAGCCCCACGGTGGGCTCCACACTCAGCATGGACTCGGCTTGAAACTCCCTCTCTCGTTCTCTGCCCCTTTCTCTCTCTCAAATAGATAAATCTTTTTTAAAAAAAAATGAAGGAGTAGCAGAAATATTAATAGAAAAGCTTGCAAACCACTGTACGCAGTGCACATCTCTGAGGGGGTGCTCCTGACGGTACGTTTCCATCCCCAGCTCTAAGAGGGATGTGCTTGTCGCTCCTTGTACCGTCTGTGGCTACAGAGACAAGAAGAGCTATGTTGGTATTTCTCGGTCTTCCACGAATAAGCGGCAGGAGTTTGTGGTTTTCTGGGCTGTCCCAGGGTAGCAGCCCCCAAGCGCCTGGACACAGGCTCCCGAAGACACCATGTGTGCCCCCTGCTTCTGCACCCACGGATCTCTTTTCCTTGTGCTATCCATGTGTGCTTGTACTCTGCAACCCTCTCATGGAACTGTATGATTTAAACACTGTTCTCGGGGCGCCTGGGTGGCTCAGTGGGTTAAAGCCTCTGCCTTCAGCTCGGGTCATGATCCCAGGGTCCTGGGATCGAGCCCCGTAGCGGGCTGTCTGCTCATCGGAGAGCCTGCCTGTTCCTCTCTCTCTGCCTGCCTCTCTGCCTACTTGTGATCTCTGTCAAATAAATAAATAAAATATTTTAAAAAATAAATAAACACTGTTCGGTTTACCACCGCCCCCTGGGCTGTGTCTTCTTTACCACGAGTGGGTGCTCTGCCTTTGCCCGAGAGCCCCCGGTGTGCCCCAGCAAAGCTGCCCAGGAAACTGTGTCCTCACAGAGGCTTTTTTCGTTTTCTTTATTTTTATTTATTTTTTAATTACTTTTAAGTGGTCCAGAATTCATTGTTTATGTACCACACCCAGTGCTCCATCCATACATGCCCTCCTTAATATCCGCGACCAGGCTCACCCAACCCCCTCTCACCCCTCTCCCCTCCAAAACCCTGTCAGTTCAGCGCATCTGGCTGCTAAATTGTTCTAGATCTCCCTCTTGTGGGCCAGCCATGGAATGAAATACACTGATCACATCTAAGAGGTGGGATGAAGAATCTTGTAGATGAAAAGGAATCGATTCCTGGGAATCCTGGAAGCAGACTAGGACCTTCCATTGTTTTATTAGGAGAGGTGGTGAATCTATAAAAAGTATGCAGAGAATGTGAAAACACCCGTGCACTCCCGTACCAGCTTTAAGAAATCTGAACATCTTGCCGCATAGGTACTATGAATCTTTTTTTTTAAAACTGATATAGGAAAGTTGAGAGCCCCTGAGTACCCTGACTTTCTGCACACACCTCCTCTCCCAGGTAACCGTTACTCTGGTATTTATTACTCCCGCACGTATTTTTATATTTCCCCACATATATGTGTGTCAAGATGGTACAAACTATTGTTTTTCACCTTCTCAGCTTCATGAGGGATGTTGTCACACTGGGTGTGTTCTCTCAGTCCGCTCTTCTCCCTCAATGTTCTACGGGTAACGTCTATCCTTGTGGTTCCAATTGCCTCATTCCCTCCTCACCCCCGTATATTGTTGTCAAAGATTTTATTTATTTATTTATTTGAAAGAGCACACATGAGAGACAGCACAAGCAGGGGGAAAGGCGGAGGCCGAGGGAGAAGCAGACTCCCTCCCTGCTGAGCACGGAGCCCCACATGGGGCTCCATCCCAGGACTCTGGAATCATGATCTGAGCCCAAGGCGATGCTTAACCGACTGAGCCACCCCGGAGCCTCTCTCCCATATATTGCTGATCTTATGAAGACCACCCACATAGTTCCCAATTCCTTTATCCTGGTTTATTAGGTGTTTTGAATTCTCCCCACAATAACCAAGGCCGTACCCAGCATTCTTACACCCACCTCCTGGTCTGTGTGTGTTTCGTTCGAGTACATGCTAAGGGCGGATTGCTGGGCCATTATGCTTGGCGCGTGTGTGCAACTTTTCTCCGTATTGCCACATAGCTCTCGAACACACTGCCCTGTTTACAGCTCCCTATCTTCCCCTCTCTCTCCTCTGCCAGAGGGCAGCCAGGTGGCAGGAGCCATCCCCATCATTAACAGAGCCGGAGCCCGGTGTCAGCCGCCTTGGCAAGAATATTCTCTTTGAGTAATGACAACAATCTTCCCAGGCAGGCAGTAGCCTGTTTACAAGAAACCCGAGCAGTCCAGGAATCTGCCCCAGGCCACAAAGATAACAAGTGGCCAAGCAGCACTAAACCTGACCCGGTAACACCTGTAAAGACTGGCCCTTGCGGGGAGAGAGCGATGGAGGGGAGACGCCCCCCCAATGGCAGCTTGTCCATCTGGTTGCTGAAAGCTGAGAGAGGAAAGATTCCACTGTTCAACTTTTTAAATTATGAAAGTCAGCCCACACGCACGAGAGCATATAGAACACGGACAGAAAAGCAATAAAATGAACCGGGGGTAGGAGAGGAGAAAAACCAACATTAAAGGGATCTAGGTACCTACAGGGTGGTGGTGGGGGGGCGTCCTTATTAGAAAATTATATTGGAAACCTGTATTTTTCAAATTATGTATTAACTTTCCCTTCAATTACTAGGAATCAGCGATCATTTTATGGCGGAAACCTGCCTTCCCCTGTGCTCGGCCGAGCTGACATCAACCCCATGCAGTGATCGCAGGAGCAACAATATCGTCCCCCCCCCCCCAACCCCAGGTGGAGAGGAGCGTGTCACCAGCGGTGACAGCCTGGGCAGGGACTGGAAGCAAGGAGAAAAACAAGTGCGAGTCCGGGGAAGAAAAGGGATAAGAGAAACCGATTCCGTACTCTGCAGCTGCCTTCTGTTCACCCCCCAGAGAGGCTGTGCACTGTGTCCCGTCTCTTAGCTTTGCACCTTTTCTAAAGAAACTTCCCCCTTTTATTTTAAGCAAGAGAAGGACGCAAGTATTCCAGAAATCAGCGGGGCCAGATACCTCCTCGAAGGCCGGATGCCCACTCGCAGGAGGAAACCGCTGGGCCGCTGCTGTTTGGGTTTCAGCCTCTGTGTTTTACACACACACGTCCACCGTGCATTCGAGGTTTTAGTGTTTGCTTTACTCTAGAAGAAAACGACTCCCGAAACCGAGCCCGCAAAGCAGACCAGCTGTGAACGTCAAGTGTCACAGGAAACCGACCGGGTGTGGGTCCGGAACTGAAAACCTTCTCACAAAGCACAGGAAGAGCATCGCAGCTGAAGGGGACAGTTTCCTGAGCTAAGTCGAAGAACATAAACCACTTCGTGTGCTTTTTTCCACCCAGTTTTCTATGTGTGGTGAAATACACATGACATGAACTTTATCATCTCAGCCATACAGCTCCAGGTATAAAACGCATCCATGTGTGTCTCCATCCCCACCGTCCACCCCCAGGACTCTCGCCAACTCGTCAAACTGAACAAGAACTCCCCACACCCTTCCCCCGGCCCCGCTCCAGCCCCTGGCAACCAGCATTCTACTTTCTGTATGATTTTGACTACTCTCAACATGTGAGTGAAATCATTCACTACTTGCCTCTTTATGTCTGGCTTATTTGACTAAAGCAGAATGTCCCCAACACACATGCACGCTGCAGCAGGTGTCAGAACGTGCTTCCTTTTTAAGGCTGGATGAGTCCACAGTATGTGGGTATCACCTTCTGCTAACTCAGTCCTCCACTGACGGACACTTGGGGGACTTCCACGTTTCAGCTCTTCTGAATAATGCTGCATAAAAACATTCTTATTTGCCATGTGAACCAAGCTACCAACATCATTAAATGAGTCATAACCTAGGGCCCTAGAATTTATGTAATTTTCATCTTTACAGCATCTTTGGCAGATGTTCTTGGCCTCCCAGAACCAAAGATTACTATTTTGGTTTTTTTTTTTTTAATTAATTGAAGAGGAAACTAATTATTCACTCAAGAGGCCACTGATTGACATCGACCCAAAGCAATTTTGGTATTATTTTTCTAGGGGAACTGGTTTCATTTGGCCAAATCTATTAATAGAATTTGAACCAATGTCTTGAACAATGTCTTCTTCCCTATTGGAGAGGTGAGCCATTCTAGGATAGGGGTTACAGATGCTTTCATTGTGTCCCTGCTGTAGACTACCACAGGTCTCAGGACATGGTGACTTCAGCTACTTTAACTGAGAGGTAGGTACCCAAAGATAAAAAACATCTTCCCCCACACCGAAATATTGACATCTTGCCATTGCTTCCACATTCTTTTGTCTTGTACTAAGCGTTATGGCCTTGAATCAAATAAACAAAACACTGGCTTGCGACATAGGCAATCGGCACTACCAAATAACATGGACCTCCTTGGGTATTAGCCAAAGGAAGGTCTCTGTCTGGCATTTATTACCAGATTCTCCCTTCTCCGCAACTCCACATCCCCAGCCCTGGGCCCACAATAATCCCTCGCACTCTAAGACAGCGTGCAATTAATTTCTAGAGGGAACCTCTCAAATCACAAACCTGCTTGCGAGATGCCTAAGATAACTGTCCACTTCCATGGGAAAAGCTTACTCCGTGGTTATTGGGGAAAATGCTATTTGGACCCTGAGATGGGCAGAGATCCAAACAATGGTCCGGCGGATGCTTTGAATGGTGTGGAACTAGTGTGGAAGGGAATGGATTCTTCTGAAGGGTTCTTAGGACAAAGAAGAGCATAAGTTGGCAAGTCAGACCAATAGCATATGAAGGAATTTCAGGGTAAGAGCAGTGTGTGGGGAAAGTTTGTAGGCCTTTGTCAATGGAACAAAGAATCAGAAGAGAGTTTTTCGATGAATGAGCCCAATTGGGCTAGTGGGAGGGAGCCAGGCAAGACTGTGACTAAGGTTACTTCATTAATTTTTAATTCCCTTTTCCCTTTCTCCCTCTGTTTCCTTTTTACTTCCAAGGATATTCACATTTTGGCATTGCTTACCCATTCCTTTGTCTTACGAGTCACGATTATTCGAGGATTTATTTAGTGAATGTTGACCAGCACCTGTCACATGTTAGGTACATCGTCATGGAGTGCAGAGCTGGACTAGTCTGGGACTGTCTCCTCTAAGCACTTACAGTCCCCCCCCAAATGCTTGGGATAGTATGCAATAATTGGCAAATTTTATACTCGAATGTTTTTGCCAATTCTTTTTTTATTTGCATTCCCTATTTCTGTTTCTCTGCCCTTTGTTCCGTTGTGTTTTTTAGGGTCCCCCCGCCCCGCCCTTTATGTTATCCCTCAGAAGACACAGGCCCAGAGAGAAGATGGTTTTCCTGGCTCTCAGGTTGAAGTTTTAACCTATCATAAGAAAGGTAAGCTATCTTTCCCCTTTCCTTCTCAAAATGAGAGTAAAACTCAAGGCTGCTGTGTTTCTCCTTGTAATTCTTTAATTAGGATCAACTAGGATAAAACCTGCCCACTAATTTGAGATAAAACATGCACTGTTTCAGCCTCCTAATTTCTTTTTACCCATAGGGAAGGTTCCAGACTCTCTGGTCACTCCCATGGAATTGATCTCCATTGTCACAAATGTGCCTTACTCTCCCCCACACATTCCTTCCCCTCTGCAGTTTTCATCTTCCTCCTCTGAGCCACCTCTGTTCAGCTCCTACCAGCCACCTGCCTAGTGTCATGACTTTGTTCTGTGCCTTTCATTTTGTTGCATTATCCTTTTCCCCTCATGAACTGATCCTGACAACTTTGCCCTGACTCTTGGTTCTTCGGGACACCAGCCTGTAGTAACTCAATACGCTTATCTTGTATCTTCCCCTTATTTCTCACATGATTATTCTGTCTCCCTTAAGCAACCCCTGGGTAGCCCCATGACGTCTATGTCCTTTATACGTACAGAAAAATATGTTTTCTGTTCTCTCATTCCTGGTCCTCTGGGAAGGACCCAACTCACCCCCCTCCAACCCTTCAGTCTCCCACTCCCACCCCTGCCTCTTACATACTTCAAAGCAGATGTCTGGTCCCAGGCTAAACAGAGTCAGCCTCCTCAATGGGGGAAAGGTCAAATCTGCTCAAACATGTCAAGACATTTCACAAGCATTTGGTTGACCTCATGTACTAATATCTAAATACTGAGTAATACAGAGTAAAAAATTAAAAGACAGCCAAACAACCCTTTGGGTCATCTTTGAGTCCCTTGAGGTGTTCTGAAAGCTTTTTTCATGTTGACTTTAAAAAAAAAAAAAAAAAGCCAAAAATGAGATCTAGCCTAGATTTTGCCCACGATGAGGCTTTTCCCATTTCCTCAGTTGAGGAATGAGGATTCTAAGACTCTCTGGAAGGTCCCTTTGAACTTTGGAAGTCCCAGATTCCACCTGCTGCTCTGAGGGGCCCCTGGCTGCTGGCGACGCCCTGGGTGTGACGTCACAAGGGCTTTATGCCGTACCCAGTGCTGCTTCTTGTGAAACACCACGCAGGCAGGACAGCCCAGCACAATCCAGTATTTGCTCAGAATCCAGGCACCGTAAAGTCAGCCATTCAGAAAAAAATCTCGTCTTTCAGATCATTCAACCTAGACTCCTGCCTCATTTCACCCGTGACTCAGCTTAGACAACTGATCAACTACAGAGCAGCTGCTGTCTTAATGGTAGGTGGGGGAGCTCAGTGTGCTGAAAAGTGGGAACACGGGGGGGGCTCCTTCCATCTGGATTCAGTGGAAGCCATGCTTCCAATCACTGATCCTTGATGGAACGCTGGCTCTGGGGATTGGGATTAAGAAGATCTGAGTTTTAAAGAAGAGGTTGTAACTGTTAGGCTGGATAGTGCCACTCTAGAGGTAGGCCAGGCATTTATATTGACTTTGGTTCTCGAAAATCTTACTATTTATAGAAAATTTAGTTGTGACATCATCTAAAGCAGAGCCTGTTTTCCTGACTCTGAAAAGACACTTTAAAACAAACACAACAACTGACTCCAGATCCGGTTTAGGGTTTCGGTATGTGAGCGTATTTGCGTTGGGTGGGGGTGGGGGTGGGGGTGGGGGTGGTGATGGGGGGAGGGGATGCGAGGACAGATGAGGCGCATATTCCAGAGAACCAGGGGGAGTTCTGCTTTAAGAAAGTGTGGTGTTAAGAAAAATTTACATTCATAAAAATTAAAAAAAAATGGGTGGGGGTAATTTTCCTAATGTTCACATGTAGAGAATTTCCTCCAAATTTTCTTAATATAGTAGACTTCTCCCAGAGAATATGGATGTATTTCCTTCTCCAGCACTAACCCTATCATGAACCCCCATGCACATGTTGTGTACTCAATCCGGGTGCCTCCCCTTGCTTACTTTCTTCCTTAGTTTCTAACTGCTTTTGGTGTTCCGTGGAAGTTAAAAGTCTCAGCAGGTCACATTTATCGGAAGTAGCAGCTGTGTTAGAAGTTAACCAGCTTCATTCTCCTCCGTCTCGTTTCCATCCATCTGCCTGTTAGAGGCTACCTTCTCCTCTTACACATTTGACAGTTTTTCTTCGCATTACCAAAGATTTCGTTTTTATTTTTTTAAAGACTGTATTTATTTCTTTGAGAGAGAGAGAGAGAGAGAGAGAGAGAGAGCGCGCACAAGCAGGGGGAGTAGCAGGGAAGAGAAGCAGGCTCCCCGCTGAGCAAGGACCGGATGCAGGACTCGATCCCAGGACCCTGGGATCACCACCTGAGCTGAAAGCAGGCACGTTACTGACTGAGCCACCAAGGCACCCCAGAGATTTCATTTTTACAGCGTAATACGTCCAGTCAAGGAGACTGCACTGTGCACTGGGGGTGTTTGTCGGGGTGGTAAAGCCCGTGTCTTGGAACGCTCCCGTATGAGTAAACGCCCGACCCAGTTTTGCGCCCCTCCCCTGACCTAGGATGCTCAGGACCAGCCCGTGCCAGGCCCCCTGATTCCACAGGGTCGTGATGCCTGCGGGGGTTCTGCAGCTCTTGCGGACACTCCATTTCCCCCCAGCCAGGCTGTTCTGTAACTCGTCCCTAGTTAGCGACTTGGCGGCTGGGAGATGGCTGGGTGGGGAAGGGCGGTGGGGACGGAGGGCGCGCGCTGCCTGCACAGTCTCCTCCAGCGAAGGAGCGGGGCTGGCCCTCCGCGCGGTGAGTGCGCCGTTGCTGCAGGCCCGAAGCGTGGGTCTCCGTGACTCCCCCGTCCCGGGTCCCAGCGCCTCCCTCCCGCCTCGGCAGAGGAGCCAGGACCGCCAAGTCACCTGCCCCCGAGTACAGCGGTCCTGGCCACCGCGGCCTGCACGCGGTTCCCACGCGGGGGAGGAGAGTTTCTTCTGTGTCGCTAAGGAGGCCGGGCTGACCCTCAGCGTCACCCTCTGCCCGCTGCTGCCTCCCTCAGACGCACGCGTGCAGCCGGCTGGATCCCTCGGGTTTGCGCTGGCCGCTCCCGCCCACCGCGTGCCGCAGCCACGACGCTCTCCGCGCCCGCGCTCCAGCCCGTCCCACCAGCGAGGGCGCAGCAGGCGCACCGCACGCCGCCCGCGGGGTCACGACGCGCCCTCCCCAGCAGTGGGGTCGCAAGGGCAGGGCGGGCGATGCGGCCCCCACGCCCCCCACGGCCGTCGCGCAGGACCGCCCTTGCCCACTGCGGCAGCTCGGGCTCCCGGGAACAGCCGCGCTGGGGATGCGCTCGCAGGCCGTGTCCGGGCGTGGTCCGGGGCCGACACTGCGGGCGAAGCGGCCCGGCTCCAGCGGCGCGCTAACCTCAGCAACAAAACCGCAGTTATTTGCCAGCAAAAAACGGTTTAAGGAAGAGCAGAGAACTGCGACCCAGGCCGAGGCCGCAGAACGAGCGCACGCGCCGGCGTCGCGGCAGACGGGAGGACGAAGTGTCGGAGTCCCCCGGAATTCCGAGTATAGTGGCTTTTCATTGGCTGAGCTGCGGCTGTCCCTCATTGGTCGAGCTGTGATTGTCCCTCATTGGCTGGCCTGTAGTCACGATCCCTCATTGGCTGAGCTGTAACTGCAGTCCCTCATTGGCTGGCCTGTAGTCACGATCCCTCATTGGCTGGGCTGATTCTGAGGGAGGAGGAAACTCTCCTTCCTCGGGCTGGGATCACAAAATACAATCCCGTGGAAGACGCCGCCTTTCCCGTTGACTCTGCAGTGGGCCAGGAGCGCTGGGCCTGAGCGCTCCCGCTGCGCCCTTCTGACTCCCTTCTTTTGGTTTCACAAGAGGAAGAGCCTAGACTGTGGTGTGCTCGCAGGAAGGAGCTCTGTCAGCCCCGTGGGCGCTCCGGGCTGGATGGGTCTTCGGCGTCATCCCAAGTTGCAGGACGGCAGTTGGGCCCATCAGCCCGTCTTTAAACACGAGTCCCTCCGGGAGGGGAACCTTGCGCAAAGCAGCCTGCCCCACCGGAGGTAAGGATGGGGAAGGGACTCGGTCGAGAGCCAGTACTCCAGGCAGTAGGGGAATGGGCGCCCCAGCCCCAAGGGTGATGTGGTGGCCCCACACGGCACTGTAAGACGTTCCACCGGGTGTGTTCGGGTCTCTGGGCGGCCAGGTGCAGCCTCGGTGGTTTGATGCGGTGCAGTTCCCGAGCGTGCTGGGTTCCGTGGGGCGGGGATGGTCTCTTCTGTGAACAAGAGCCGTAGGAGCCGGAGCGCCTGTGCAAGCTTGTTCTAGTGCATGAAGTCAAAACTGTGGAGGCCGCACTCTGTCCTCCAGTCAGAGAACTGGGATGAAAATGGCAATACAAAAGGGTCAGGTGCAGGAAGACACTTGGAAGAATGAGGGCGTGAGGAGGACCCGCGCCAGAGGGCCCTGGAAAGCGGGTGACACTGGACAGCTCAGGAGGCTCATATCCTTGATTCCTTCTAACCCCGGGCCAGGCTGTCACCTGATTTAAAGGGTCAGGATGGGAGAGAAGTGGCTGCTCTGTGCACGTGTTTACAAGCATTGATGCCATTTGATAGGTACTGTTTTAATCTCCATTTTTAAATTTTTTTGTGAAAGTAATGCATACATTAAAAAGTAAAGCCTAAAATAAAAACAAAAATATTAGAGTCAGCAGGGCCTTGCCCACCTTCCACCCTAATCCTCAGTACAACTCCCCAAAAGCAATGACTTTCAACTCTTTTAATATATTTCATATGATAGTTGCCTTCATATTTTAAATAATATCCCTAAGCTGCTATTTCTTGGCTTATTTCACACATCAACTTCATTTTTCGTACACAACTTCTATTTTTTTTAGAATCGCATTTTCGTTATGAATCTGTAGCCAGTGTGTTACACCTTTATCACTCTACAAATATTCCTTAATTTTTACCATCAGATAGGTCATCTACTTGCATTTCCCTGCCCCACATCATCTATCAAATCTGATATTCTTTTGACCCATCTCCTTTCTGGGGAGGGGTGGAGTGCCAGAGCTCACTACAGCCTCCGTTCCAATGTGGGCAGCTGCCTTCCAGGCCTCCCCACCCCCCAGTACAACAGCCCTCTGGGGCCATCTCTGCCTCCTTCCTGGGTTGGATCCCCCACCCTGGGCCATCTCTTCTTTGTCTACTCTTCTGTTTTTTTTTTTGTTTTTTTTTTTTTTACTCTTCTGTTTTGTTGGCATTTGCAGTCCACATTAGTCTCCCAAAAAAGAATACGTGGAGTGTAATTCTTTCTGAGTCCTTTACAGATCTGAAAATATCTTTATTCCTCTCTCAAGGTTAATTAAAATTTGACTAGGTAAAGAATTCTAGGTGAAATACCATTTAACTTAGAATTCTAAAGCCACTTCTCTATAATCTTTTAAGAACCCAGTGTTAGGGCAGCTGGATGGCTCAGTCGGTTAAGCCTCAGACTCTTGGTTTCTGCTCAGGTCATCATCTCAGGGTTGTGAGGTCAAGACCTGCCTTGGACACTGCACTCAGCATGGAGTCTTGAGACTTTCTCTCTCTTTCTCAAATAAATAAAGCTTTAAAAGAGAAAAAAAAAAAACAAAAAACCTCAGTGTTGCTGTTGAGAAGTTTGATATCCTTCTGAAACTCCTCCTGTATGTCAACCATTTTTCTGCACTTGGAGGCTTTTAGGATATTTTTACATTCATTGCACTGGGCATTTTGCGAGCACTTTAAGTTACGGGGAAAATATATTATTTATTTAATAATTTCCTGTCCTCCATTTTTCTCTGATCATCTTTTGGAACTCGTACATTTTTACTAGTTAGATGTTATACCTCCAAGAATGAAATATCACATCTCTCCATTTTTTCTTATGTTTTCCCTTATGTCATTTTGTTGTGCCTTCCAGCATATTCCTTTCACACTATTTTCCAACTTACATATATATATATATTTTTTTTTTTTAGATTTTATTTTATTTTATTTGACAGATAGAGATCACAAGTAGGCAGAGAGGCAGGCAGAGAGAGAGAGGAGGAAGCAAGCTCCCTGCCGAGCAGAGAGCCCGATACGGGGCTCGATCCCAGGACTCTGGGATCATGACCTGAGCCGAAGGCAGAGGCTTTAATCCACTGAGCCACCCAGGCGCCCCAACTTACATACATTTTTAAAGTTTTCCCAATCATGTTTTAGGTTTCAGCAACCTTTTGTTGTTGTTGTTCTGTAATGTTTTCTTTTTCATAGACTGTTTCCCTGGTTTTATGAGCATGGTATCTTCTTGAGGATGAGCAAACAAAATCAGTGTTTTGATTTTTTTAAAGCTCTCATTAATTTGTTCCCCTTTTCTGGTTCTGTATGTATTTTTTGTCTTACTGGAGGGTTTCTTCAAAGGCCTAGGTCAGTCCTTGGAATTTGTATCAGTCCGCTGGGGCCGTTATAACAAAATGCCACACACAGAGGGGAGGGGGGGTTAAGAAAGTGGGGGGGGGGGGGGGGGGGGGGGAAGGGGCGATGCTTAAACCACAGACATTTATTTCCCTCCATTCTGGAGGCTGGAAGTTCCCCATCAAGGTGGCTCCTCTGAGTTCTCTCTCCTTAGCTTGCAGATGACTTTCCCCTGTACATGCACCCCAAGTGTCTCTTCCTCTTCTTCAAGGACACCTGTGCCATTTCAAGTCAGGCCCAGGGAGGGGTGAAGACAGCTGACTGCTGTGCGTATAAACGCGTGGCCTTCCCCGGAGTCTCCCGGCCCTGCACCTGTCACACCCTGCACCTCCAGTCCCCTCCCTGGCCGCCCTGGGGTTCCACCTCAGTCCTCTCCCTGTGCCGGTGGGGTCCAGGCTTCCTCCCGCTTCCCCATAGTTACCTCGCATGCAGCAGCTTCTGTCGGGTCTTTCAAACCCATGTTGAAATCTCCCGTGCGTGGACCTTCCCTCTAACACCATTTTCCCAGGAGAGTTTTTAGATTGGAAGATTGGTTTTTATTCACAGTTGAGTTGAGAGGGGGAGGGCACAGGCATACATTTCCAGTCTGTCATCTCTAAAAGGAACCACTCAAGACTTTTTTGATAAATTGGGAAGTATTTCCAACAAAAGGGAAATAGAAAAATATCATGAACGCTCCATGGATATGTCATCAAACGTTATCAAACCTTATCATTTTGCCACATTTGCTTAAGAGATTAAAAAGCTCAAGTGTTAAGAATGTAGTAGGAGGGGTGCCTGGGTGGCTCAGTGGGTTAAAGCCTCTGTCTTCAGCTCGGGTCATGATCTCAGGGTCCTGGGATCGAGCCCCACATCGGGCTCTCTGCTCAGCGGTGAGCCTGCTTCCCCCTCCCTCTCTCTCTCTGTCTACTTGTAATCTCTGTCTGTCAAATAAATAAATAAAATCTTTAAAAAAAAAAAAAAAGAACGTAGTAGGAACTCTTCCCTCTCTTCCCCAGTGCCTTCCCCCATAGGAGTAATCCCATCCTAAACTTGGTGGGCCGCTTGCACATGGGTTTTCCCCAACATTTGCTGCCTCCAGGTGTATCCCTAAGCAATTGCGCTGGTTTCCATGTTTCCCATATACATCTTGGTAGCATCACACCCTGCTTGGTTTTCTGTGCAACATTATGGTGTTTCCAATATTGATACATGTGGCCCCAGTGGATCTGTTTGCTGTGTTCAGGGAACAGTTCACTTTATTATTCTCCTATTGAGGGAAACTTGAGTTGCTTGTGGTTTCTACTACAAACATTACTGCAGTAAACATTATTTTTTCTGAAGATTTTATTTATCTTTAATTAAATTAAGATTTAATTTATCTTTTCAGAAGATTTTATTTATTTATTGGTACGAGACAGCTCACCAGCAGGGGGAGAGGCAGAGGGAGAAGCAGGCTTCCCGCTGTGCAGGGAGCCCGACAGGGGGCTGGATCCCAGTACCCTGGGATCATGACCTGAGCCCAACGCAGACGCTTAATGGACTGAGCCACCCAGGCATCCCATGCAGTAAACATTCTTGCATGTATCTCCTGATAACGTGTGAGAGTCTCTTCAAGGCATGTTCCTAGGGATAGAAATGTGTCAGCACACTATTTGTGTAAATTATCCCCTGAACCAGGTAACTGTCAAAATGGTGGTACCATTTCACAGTCCCATCAGTGCTGGACCAGTTACCATTGTCCACTTTCCTTCCAGCATGTGAACCATGCGGTTTTGTGTTGTTTTGTTTAAGTTGATATCGAGTCAGATTTTTATTTTTTTATTTATTTTATTTTTTTTAAAGATTTTATTTATTTGACAAAGAGAGATCACAAGTAGAGAGAGAGAGAGAGAGAGAGAGAGGAGGAAGCAGGCTCCCCACCTAGCAGAGAGCCCGATGCGGGACTCGATCCCAGGACCCTGAGATCATGACCCGAGCTGAAGGCAGAGGCTTAACCCACTGAGCCACCCAGGCAGCCCTGAGTCAGATTTTTATTTTTATTTTTTATTTATTTTTTTTAAAGGATTTTTATTTATTTATTTGACAGAGAGAGATCACAAGTAGACAGAGAGGCAGGCAGAGAGAGAGAGAGAGGGAAGCAGGCTCCCCGCTGAGCAGAGAGCCCGATGCGGGACTCGATCCCAGGACCCTGAGATCATGACCCGAGCCGAAGGCAGCGGCTTAACCCACTGAGCCACCCAGGCGCCTGAGTCAGATTTTTAAAAGAGAGATTTAAAACTCCCAAGATGGACTGAGCATGAATAAGGGATGAGTAAACCTGCTTTCACTGTATGTATTTCCTTTAGCTGAAGGCTCAGGAGTGTGTATCAGTTACTTTAAATAAGTGCATGTTTTGTAAGCATGTTATACATTTTGCTGTTAAGCGACCTTCAAAATATCAGTTTTAAGAGTTTTTGCTAATAGAAAATAAGATATACTTTATCTCATCCGAATATATGGATAAATGCATATTAAAATGATCTTGTTCTTAAAACAATGAAAATTGAATTTAAGCCAAGTAAATGATCTGGAAATCACTGAGATCTCTAATATAGTCTCTCTTAAATTCTTCTGATGTAGGAGATTTAAAAATGGACCTTCAGAAATACTAGGTTTACAATGAGAGGCGTCACGTTTCAATGTTTATTCTATGGATCCTTGATATTTGGGATCTGGACAGCTCTGTTGTATGTATATATTCACCATAATCATGTAAGCAACTTGGAGAAGAAAAACCAGGGGACTGCATTAATTTGGTCCCTTGGAAAAAAATTGCAACAGCAAATTACCCGGGACCCCAAGCAAATACCGAGACTGCATGTAAGATTTGAAATGCCTGACAAATATGAAACTACAGAATACAAAACCTTTTTAAGATCAGGTAAGTCTTACGATTTTCTCTATTAGCCATTTTAAGGGGAAAATGTACCATAAGTTTAATATTTGGAAGAGAAAAACAATTTCTTAGAGCAACTCAATTTTTAAATTATAAAATATTTCACATATATACAGGAAAGAGTAAAACAGGCATGTATCACCTAAATTTAACAATTTTTAAATATAGTTTGCTGTATTTATTTCAGATAGTGTTCTGTTTTTTTCACAGAAATAAATGTTAACGGGTACCATTAAGGACTTCACCCCTTCCTTCTCCTCCTTTTACCCTCTGAGGTGGTAATTAACCTGAGTTGATGGATATCTTTCTTCCCTTCCTTTTATGTGTGATCTCCAGCAAAATACAATATTATATATTTTTAATATGTTTGTAGATACTCTGGAATGAATTGTAATACTGTCATGAATATGGATTGTAAGTCTTCGTGTGGACATAACTTCATTTCTCTTGGGTTTGGGACAGATGGGATGTACAGTAGGTATATGCTTAACTTTAAGGAAAATGACAATGTGTTTTCAAGATAGCTGTGCCATTTACTTTCCCCTCTGGCATGTACGGAATCTCTCCCTTTGCTCCAAATCTTCACCAACGTTTGACAAGCTCAGTTTTTTAGATTTTAGATATTCTAATGGGTAAGTAATGGAACCATTGCAGCCTTAATCTGCATTTCCCTGATGACTAATGATTTTGAGCATCTTTTCATGTGCTTCATGGCCACCCGTATATCTTCTTTTGTAAAGTGTCTCTTCAAGTTCTTCATCTATTTTTTTTAAAGATTTTATTTACTTATTTGACAGACAGAGATCACAAGTAGACGGAGAGGGAGGAGGAAGCAGGCTCCCTGGTGAGCAAAGAGCTGGATGCAGGGATTGATCCCAGGACCCTGAAATTATGACCTGAGCCAAAGGCAGAGGCTTTAACCCACTGAGCCACCCAGGCGCCCATGTCCTTCAACCATTTTTAAATCGGAATGTTTATCTTCTGATTTTTAAGATTTTTAAAAATATATTTTGGATTCAAGTCCTTTGATATGTGAGTTGCAAATACTCTACGTCTGTGCGTTGTCTTTTTAGTCTCTTTTTAAAATTGAGACATAATTGACGTAGAACAACTTACTCATTTTGGAAGTACAGCAGAATGATTTGATACATGTGTACGTGTATATATTGCAAAATGATAACCACAGCAAGTTTAGTTAACAGTTGTGTCCATCACACACAGTTACAATTTTTTTCTCTTGTGATAAGATCTGTGCTGGCAAGTTTCAATATACAATATTACTATTGTTAACCATAGTCACCATACTGTACATTTTGAATTCTCTCTTGAGTGGTGTCATTCAAGAAGAAAAATTTTAAATTTTGATGTTCAATTCATCCCAATTTCTTGTATGGTTCTTTTTTTTAAAATCTTTTATTGAAGTAAACTATGCCTATGTCAAGTGCACAAATACTCCCTTCTCTGTTTTTTTAGAAATTTTAAGATTTTAGGTTTTACTTTACATTTTACATTAGGGCTGTGGTCCCTTCGGAGTGAATTTCTGTGATGGGAGGGTGAGGATCAATGTTCATTTTCCTCATGTGGATATCCATTTTTCCAGCACCATTTCTTGAAAAAAATCTCCCTTTTTCCATCTCAGCATCTTTCAAGAAACAGTTAACTCTTTTTGGTGGGTCCCTTTCTGAACTCTGTTCTCACTCTCTCCAAAATTGTTTTGGTTATTGTATGTGGTTAGCTTGTTTGGATAGGTTTTAGAAACAGTTTGTCAATTTCTTCCAAAGAGGCCACTGGTATTTTTTTTTAATATTTTATTTGTTCATTTGACAGACAGAGATTACAAGTAGACAGAGAGACAGACAGAGAGAGAGAGAGAGGGGGAAGCAGGCTCTCTGCTGAGCAGAGAGCCCGATGCAGGGCTCGATCCCAGAACGCCGAGATCATGACCTGAGCCAAAAGGCAGAGGCTTTAACCCACTGAGCCACCCAGGCGCCCCAAGACCACTGGTATTTTTAATTGTATTGGCTCTGTGGGTCAATTTGGAGAGAACTGACATCTTAATAATATGGCTTCAGCTGTGTGGCACATATTTTGATACACTGAATTTTCATTTTCATTCAGTTCTCTGTATTTTTATATTCCCTTTGAGACTTTCTCTTTGGATTATTTGGAAATAGATTGTTTAATTTCAGAGTCTTTGAATAATTTTCTCCTCTCTGCTACTGACATCCAATCTGATACCATTATAGTCAGAAAATATACTCTGTATGATCTCAGTTCTTCTAGGTTTTTTGAGGTTTGTTTTATGATCCAGAATATGGTCCATCCCTGGTGAACGCTCCGGGCACGTCTGGAAAAACCATGTATTTGCTATTGTTGAGTACAGAGTTCCTTCATACACATCAACTAGATCCTGTTGGTTGATTTTATTGTTCACTTGTTGATGTCCTTGTTGAGTTTTTGGCTAGTTGTCCTGTCAGTTGCTAAGACTGGATGTTGAAAACCCCAACTATAATTGTGGATTTGTTAGGTTCTACTTTAACTCTCACCGGTTTTTGCTTCATATATTTTGAGCTATCTTTTGACGTGTTTCTATTTGGAACCATTATGTCTCACTGGTGCACTAAACCTTTTATCATAAGGTCATGTCTCTGTCTCTAGTAATTTTCTCTGCTCTGAAATCTCTTTTATCTAATATTAATAGAGCCACTCGTACTTTTTTTTAAGGTAGGCTCCAAACCCAATGTGAGGATTGAACTCACAACCCTGAGATCAAGAGTCACATCCTCTATCGATTGAGGCAACCAGGCACCCCAGCTGGTTTTTTTAAAATTAATATTTGCAAGTATATCCTTTTCTGTCCTTTTATTATCAATCTACCTATGTTTCATTGAAGTAAGTTTCCTGTAGGTAGCATATTGTCGGAACATTTTTTAAATCTACTCTGTTAATCCATGCTTTTAACTGGTATATTTAGATCATTTGCATTTAAGACAATTATCGATGTCAGAGTTTCTCAGTCATTTTATTTGTTCTTTGTTTCCTCTGTTTCTCAGTCTTCTGTTTCTCTTATTTTTTGGTGAGTTACTCGAGCATTTTCAAAATTCCATCTTGATTTGTTTATAATGTTTTTTAAAAGGCTGCTTTGTATGGCTTCTTTAGTGGTTGCTGTAAGTATTAACACAATATGTCTATAACTTACCAAGGTCTCCTTGAATCAATGTTTTGTCACTTCAAGTAAAGTGTAAACCATTCCTTAGCCTCCTCATTTTAAAAATATAACTATCTTGAGTTTTGAGCACTACATCAGATGGCGTTATAATTGTGGCTTCAAAAGTCAAATATGATTGAAGAAACTTATGAGAGTTTCTTAATGAGTCTATCATATTTACCCCAATTTTCATCCATTTTGATGTTCTTTTTTCTGAAGTTCCAAGCCTCCTTCTGTTATCATTTCCTTGTTTAGAGAACTTTCTTTTGCTATTCTTTAAGGGTGGGGCTGCTAGTCACAAAGTCTGTTTTTCTTCACTTGGGAGTGTCTTCATTTTCTTGTAATTCCCAAAGGATATTTTTGCTGGGTATAGAATTTGCAGTTGGCAGTTTTTTCTTTTTTCTTTTTAAAGATTTTATTTATTTATTTGACAGAGAGGGAGAGACAGCAAGAGAGGGAATACAAGCAGGCAGAGTGGGAGCAGGAGAAGCAGGCTCCCCCACTGAGCAGGGATCCCCATCTGCGGCTCAATCCCAGGGTCCTGGAATCACGACCCCGAGTCGAAGGCAGTTGCTTCATGACTGAACCACCCAGTTGCCCCTGACAGTTCTTTTCTTTCAGCATTCAAAAATGTTTTGTCACTCTCTTCTCTCCCCCATGATTTCAGATGAGAAACCCATAGTCATTCAGGTTGTTCTTCTATGAATCCCGTGTTTTTTCTCTCTGGCTACTTTTAAGAGTTGTCCTCTGTCTTGTTTTCAGAAGTTCCATTATGATGTGTCCTGCCATGGATTTCTTTGGTTTATCCCATTTGGTGGATTTTTCAGCCTCCTGAGGCTATAGATGTCCAACTTCCCTGAATTTAGGAAGTTTCTGGCCTTATTTCCGAGAGTACTTTTTTGGCCCCACTCTGACTCCTCTCCTTCCAGAGCTTTGATAATACAAAGATCAGCTCTTTTGTTGTCTGTACACAAGTTCCTGAGACTGGTTTTTTAAAATTTTTTTAAATTAACATATAATGTTAATTATATGTGACATGGCACTATCTTGGGGAGAACCAAAGCTCCACCTGCTTCCCCCCAGGCAGCTTATGGAGGACCAGCTCCCTGCTCAGCCTGCCCACACCACCCACACAGGTAATCAGAGCTCTGCCTGCTTCTGCCAGGAAGAGGGGTGAAAGGAGTAGGTTCTGCTCAGGCCCACCCATGTCATTGCCTGCTGCTCCCTTGGGTGTGGTGGAAGGCCCACTGCCTGCCCACCACACTGAAGCCACAGGGGTCGGTGTGGTTCTCCCACTGCTGCTTGACTTGACTAGAGTAGGTTCAGCCAAAGGTTTTCTGTGGTTAGGCTTCTGTGGCCTGGTGGCTAGAGAGGACAGGTTTATCTTGGAGGTTTTGTGTGTGTGTATGTGTGTGTGTGTGTGTGTGTGTGTCTGTCTGTCTGTCAGTGGTTCTACATGGAAGCTTCTACAGACCTTTGGGATTTATGGGTGGCAACAGGGAATTCAGGAGCTCACCACGTCCTTCCTCCATTCCTGAGATCTGCCTCAGGAATCTGCCTGCTAGTTTCGACCTTTCAGAGAACTTCCCATCCTTATCTGTTGTGTCATGTCCAGGATTTCTCAGGGGCAGGAAAGAGGGCCTAGTGGAAATGGGGTTACTGCATCTTGAAGAGAATCCCTTTTTAGCTATAATACAGCCTTTTATGTCCATTTTGGAAAGCACATCATAGAGATTGGAAAAGAAAGTTTATTCTTCAAAAACAAAGCAAAATATAAATCCACCAAGGAAATATAACAAATTACATTAAGCAAGTTCTTTTTCTAACTTTTTCTCTGATCTAGAGTTGTTCTTAAAATATTCCATTACTGTTTGTGGCAATATATATTGACATCTCTAATGATTTTATTGTAAGTATTTTACTGCAGCAGTGTTTGATGTCTGCAAGCTCATCCCTACCTAGTCTTTATTGTGACTTATTCTTACCGTGAGTGTAAATAACTTTCTGGATGCTCCTTCTAATGAATTCTGTACTTTTTAAAATGATACTTTGACTCCTCTATTCTTAGACTGTTCTTTTACTTTTAACCATTTTAGTTCATGCCACTTACCTTTCATGATTATATTTTGTTTCTTCATTGACAAATAAGAGTGTTTATCTTTTTTTTTTTTGAGTGTTTATCTTTTAATAGGAAATTTACCCCATCTTCATTTATTGTTATGACTGTTATGTTTGGGTTGGCGTCTGGCCTCTTGTTTTATTCTCTGCAATGGAAGTTCTGGGCTGGGGTTTTAGCTCTCCTTCCCCACCTTTCCGAAATCCTTCAGTTACAACTAACTTCACACGACAGTGGTGAGTCATGATGGGACCAAGGAGGCCAAGCACTTCCTTCCCTGAAGATACCAAATGACCAAAGGCTAACTTGTCCATACTTTGCGGAGGAATCTGCTTTGATTTTAGCCTTATCGTCTGGAGGTAGTGTGGGTTCCAGGAAAACACCTGGCTCATTATAAAGGGAGTGAATTCAGGATATAGTTGTTCTTATGATCCTTTATCTGGTGGTAGTAATCTGTACCTACATAACTGTAATTGCCCTTTCTTGCAGGTAAGGACACTAACTATTCAAAGCCAGAATATATTGCTGGATTTTTAAAATATGGATTTAATGCCATTCTCAGTAAAAGCTTGGGCAGTGAGAGAGATGTGCCAGATACGAGGAATAAAATGTATGTTAATCCTCATTTTTTTATTGAGGTATAATTGACATATAAGATTATACTAGTTTCAGGTATACAACATAATGATATGACATTTATATATATGTGGCCAAATAATCACTACAGTAAGTCTAGATAACTGTGGCTACCATGCATAGTTACAAAAAATTTGTGTGTGTGTATGTGTGTGTGATGAGAACTTTAAAGATCTGCTCTCTTTGCTACTTTCAAATAAGCAGTATATTTCTTATCTATAGGCACCATGTGGACATTATGTCCCCATGGCTTACTTATTTTACACTGGAGTTCTGTTCCCCCCACCCCCCGGCAACCACCAGTCCATTCTCTGTATTGATGAGGTTGGGTTTGGAGGTTTGGTTGTTGTTTGTTTCCAGGTTCTTCATGTAAGTGAGATCATATTGTATTTATCTTTCTGACTTATTTCATTTAGTGTAATGCCCTCAGGAAAGATGTCATTCCTTTTTATGCTGGAAAGTATTCTGTTGTGTGTATCATAGCACGTTTTCTTTACCCATTCGTGGGCTGATGGACAGTTAGGTTGTTTCCATATCTTGACAGTTGTAAAGAATGCTGCGAGGAACATAGGGGTGTATGTATCTTTTTGAGTTAGTGTTTTCATTTTCTTCAAATGCAAACCCGGAAGTGAAATCCTTGGGTCTTACGTTAGCTCTCTTTTTAACTTTTTGAGGACCCTCCGTACTGGTTTCCACAGTGGCTGCACCAGTTTGCCTTCCCAGCAACACTGCACGAGGATTCGCTTTTCTTCACATCCTCTCCAACACTTGTCATTTCTTATCTTTTTGATAACGCCATCCTTACAGGTGTGAGGTGATATCTCATTATGGTTTGATTTGCCTTTCCCTGATCATGAGTGATGCTGAGCACCTTTTCTTGTACCTGTTGGCCATCAGTCTGCCTTCTTTGGAAAAATATCTATTCAGATCTTCTGCCCATTTTTTAATTGAATTGTTTGCTGTTGAGTTTTATGAATTCTTTATAAATTTTAGATATGAACCCCTTGTCAGATAGATGATTTTGTCTCATTCAGTAGGATGCCTTTTCATTTTGTTGCTAATTTCCTTTGCCCTGTGGGGGCTTTTTAGCTTGATGTAGTCCCACTTATTTATTGATACTTTTGTTGCCTTTGCTTTTGGTGCCAGTTCCAAAAAGTTATCACCAAGACTGATGTCAAGAAGCTTATAGCCTTTGTTTTTCTCTAGGATTTTTATGGTTTCAGGTCTTACATTCAAGTCTTTCAAGTTAATTTTTGGGTATGGTGTAAGATAGTGGTCCACTTTCATTCTTTTGCGTGTGGCTCTCCAGTTTTCCCATCACCATTTATGGAAGAGACCATCCTTTCCCCATTGTATATTCTTGGCTCCTTTGTCATAATTAATCACATATGCATAATTTTATTTCTGGACTCTATTCTGTTCTGTTGATCTGTTTGTCTGTTTTTGTGCCAATACCAAACCGTTTTAATTACCATAGCTTTGTAATAGAGTTTGAAATCAAAGAGGGTGACGCCTCCAGCTTTGTTCTTGTCTTCTCAAAAGTGCTTTACCTCTTCAGCATCTTCTGTGGTTTCATACAAATCTTAGGATTCTTTGTTTTATTTCTATGAAAAATGCTATTGGAATTTTGATATGGATTGCATCCAATCTGTATATTGCTTTGGGTAGTAGGGACATCTTAACAATGTCAAGTTCTTCCAATCCATGAGCACAGAGTATCTTTCCATTTACTTGTGTCTTCTTTAATTTCTTTCATGAATGTCTTATAGTTTTCCAGTGTACAAGTCTATAAATGAATACATATTAATTTTTTAAACAAACAGTTACTAACCAGATTTTAATTTTGGCATATTAGAAATCTTCCTGTTTTTAGGACTTGGAGTCAGTCCTAAATAATTCAAGAGCCTATTTCAAAATTCTAGAGTTTATCGTGTAGAGAACACCTTCCCCAGTTGCACCAAACGTGTTCTGGGGATTTACAAGAATTGCATCACCCACAGGATCTTTTTATTAAATTACCAGTTAGGACATTTGGCCAAAGGGATATTTCTGATACAAAATGCTTCAGACAGCTACCTATTTTTTATTCAAAATCTGCTTTTTCTTACTGTTTTCCTTCGTGTTGGTGCCTTTTTTTTCTTTAACTTGTGGCAAATTGGACATAACGTAAAAGGTACCATTGCACCATTTCTAACTGTATGATTCAGGGGCATTGAGGACCTTCACATTGTTTCAGAACCATCATCACCATCCCTCTCCAGAACTTTCTCATTAAACACTAACTCCCATTCTTCCCTCCCTCCAATCTCCCCGCAATTACCATTGTACTTTCTGTCTTTGTGAATTTTAACTACTCTTGGTACCTCGTAAAAATGGAATCATACAATAGTTGCCCAATTTATTTCATGTAGCTTCATGTCCCCAAGGTTCATTCATGTTGTAGCACCTGTGCCTTAGTGGTTCTGATGGTTTCCAGCTCAAGAGGGTTGATATTCTTTCTGAAATCAATGAGAACTTCTTAAGGAATATAGGCATCTTCCTGTCACACAGAGACAAAATCCAGGCTCCAGGAAATAGGAGAAATTGGGGCCCACTGTGTCTTGTTGCAACTTGTGTGTAACATGAACATTTCAAACCACAAATATACGAATCAATAAAGCAAGTAGGTAGCTAAATATCACTTACAGTGTGGCATACTTGAGAGACGTAGGGTTTATACGTGATGACATAGTCTATCTGGGTTGTAATGAAAGAAAAAGAATTTAAATTCATTCAAACCATATAACTTGATATGAACTTAATTTAGAGGACAGCTATTTTTTTCAAGATTTATTTATTTATATTAGAGGGGAGGGGGGGCAAATGCAGAGGGAGAGAGATTTTTTTTTAAATTTTTTATTTTTTATAAACATATAATATATTTTTATCCCCAGGGGTACAGGTCTGTGAATCGCCAGGTTTACACACTTCACAGCACTCACCACAGCACATACCCTCCCCAATGTCCATAACCCCACCCCCCTCTCCCAATCCCCCTCCCCCCAGCAACCCTCAGTTTGTTTTGTGAGATTAAGAGTCACTTATGGTTTGTCTCCCTCCCAATCCCATCTTGTTTCATTTATTCTTCTCCTACCCCCTTAACCCCCCATCTTGCATGGGAGAGAGATTTCTAAGCAGACTCCCCGCTGAGCATGGAGCCTGATGCGGGGCTCCATCCCAGGACCCTGAGATCATGACCTGAGCCAAAATCAAAGAGTCAAAAGCTTCACTGACAGCATCACCCAGGCACTCCAGGGGACAACTTTTTTCTTAACTGGATAGTGAACTCCCACAAAAGAAAGCAATATTTTTGAATGCCTATAAGCGATGAGTTTCTTGCCACACCATCAACTCTTCTCCCTAAATCTCATCTCCTAAAATAGTGCAGCTGCCTTTGCTTCCTTTCCCTCATCATGTGATTGTTAGGAAGAACAGAAACTTTAGAGAGAGACTGTCTATAGAGAGAAGTGAACTTGGAAGTTTTAATATTCAGAATATTAACTTATTTAACAGGAAATTCAATTATGTACAAGGTACATTTGTGTTTAAAATAAACTTCAACTACCAGGAATGACTACTACTATTGGGGTCCAAGCAGATTTTAGCCATCCTCATGCTAATCTTACAATTGCATTAAGTGGGATTTCCATTTCAGCTGTTGTCTTAAAATTTGCATGGTTATTTTCCCTAGCTATAGAAGTATTTGATACAGGTTTTTGGAGAGTACATTTTTATGTTGATTGGTCTTCTGATTTAATTTTTTATCTTTTGACTTTTCAATTTTGAAATGATGTCAGGCTTACAAAATGGTTGTCAAACTATCTCAAAGACTTCCTATATAGCCTTTTCTCAGAGTCCCCAAACACTAACATCTTCCACAACCTCAGAACCAGAACAATGAACAACACCAGGAAGTGAACATTAATACAATACCACTGGCTAATCTACAGACATGATTCAAATGTTTGCAGTTGCCCCACTGGCGTCCTTTGGACCCAACCCCAGACCCCTGATTGCATGTGGAGTTCCTAAGCCCTTGGTTTTCTTTCATCTGAAACCGCTCCTAAGTCTTTATCCTTCTTGACTATAAAACCTTTTAAGAGATCTAACCAGTTATTTTCTAGAATGTTCCTCAGTTTGAGCTTGATGTCTCCTTGAGATCAAATCCAGGTCGTGCTTTTTGGCAGGAATACCATAGACGTGATTTTGTGTCATCCTCAGAGCATCACATCAGGAGACACTCGATGTCTCTTTGTCCCATTTACTGGTGAAGTGACTGAGGGTAAAATTACTTTCAATCACTTGCCTGAAATGGAAGCTGTCAGGTTTCTGCACTGTAAAATGACTATTTAGCCTTTTGTAATTAATAAGTGTGCAGATTTCTTTTAACTGTTAATCACAGAAAACCTGGAAATATATATATGTATATATATTTTTTTATATTATATCCACAAAGGGGACAAGTCAACATACCCCCAGTTCCATTGCTTTTTCTTTTTCTCCTGTCTTAGTGCACAAGGTGTGTAAGCCCATGCCCCTGCTTGCTCCTTAATATACTCTGTGTCTGTCTCTGTGCCATAATTTTCCCTTTTTGCAAGGACCCCGGTCTCCTTGGACTAGGTCACCTTAATGACACCTCCCTCATTGCTTCTGCACCAATCCCACTTCCCAATAAGGCCACATCCTAAGATACTGTGGGTTCAGACTTCAACATGTGAATGTAGGGGAGACACAATTCAACTCACAACAGTCCCGGTTTATACCGTACTCTTGTTAATCTGTATGATCAGCAAAGAATAGAGCAGCTAACCAAGGACCACCAAACTCAGGCCTTGTCCGAATCTCTTTTACCCTGGAAAACTGCTTGCTTAGGTGAGAAAAGTTTAGGCCCAAAAAGACCACAGCAACATTTATCAATTAATTTTAGAGAAACTCATACACCTAGGGACCTGAAGAGTCCTAGTGCGACATAGTCGCAGGCCCCTTCACTGTCATTGTCTCATTCCTCCCGGGGGACTTCATTTATCTACAGTTTTCTTAAAATGATGTGCTGGGACTGAATATGATACTAGCAATGTGACCTAAGTAGCCCGAGTCCACCCTGGACCATCATGTCCCTCGTTCTTGTGTTATCCTTCCATTGTCCCCCACCTCTGTGTCTCATCTACTTCCTCTTTGAGAACTCAATGATCTTCCTGGAATTTAAGCCTACGGGTTGTCCTCCTGCTTGTCTCTGGGAAGCCGCATGAAGGATGCCCCCCCACCCACAACGCCCTTCCCAGCTGCTCAGCCCTTTCCCTGGTCCCACTCCCAGGAGCACGATGGCAGCTTCTATGTGGTAGGCACAACTTCCTCTAGTGTTGGGTAAAAATGCTCACTAAGCAAGTCTCTCTTCCTCCATGGCAACACCTGCCCATGGATATGCTGAGGTTCTGTGTGGGGTGTAGTGGAGGCATCCTTTCCTGGCATTTTCTCCCCCACTTCTCTTTCCACTAAGTTGCAGGGGGCATAGTGACTTTTGATTTGGACCCCATGCGCTGGCCACAGTCCATTAGCCCAGCCATGGGCACTGATCCCAGCTGGGCCAATGAATCCTTATTTGTGACTTTTTGAGAAAGAGGAAGTCGTACCAGTTTCTCCTTGGGTGCTGGACCATGGGTTATGCTGCTGTTGGCCACGTTTCCCACTCTGCAGAATAAAGAAGTGAAAACATGCCAAGTTGCAGAGAGAGGATAAGAATCGTATAATGAGCCTCATGTGATATTAACGGTCTACCAGGCACTGTTCTGAACATTGGACATTTTAATTCATTGAACCCTCCCAACCCATGAGATAGGCTGATGATGTTGTAGTTACTGTTACTCCCAGATGTAAAGGCAAGAACAGAAGTGGACCGAGTGTCTAAGTGACTCTCAAGCCTCTTGCCCCAGTCATTCTTCTTTTTTAATTAATTATTTTTATTAACATATGATATATTATTTGCCCTAGGGGTATAAGGTCTGTGAATCATCATCCAGTCATTCTTGAAGGCTCTAGTGGCACATCTGTCACTAGGTCCTGTGGGACATTTGGGTCCCCTTCCGAGAGATTTCCCTTCCTTATGCTTAAGCTAGCTGTAGTAGGTCTGTCCTTGACAACCAAAATACGTTTCAGAATGAACCAGATAATGTAGCAATTCAAACAATAATTAATAGCTAATAACTAATATTATTAGAATTCAGCTCCTATTTTTCTCTCATGTGCATGAAAGAAATAACACATTTCTGTCAAATCCTTGGAAGAAATCCAGTCACGCCATACCCACTGCATCTTTTTTTTTTTTTTAAGATTTTTATTTTATTTTTTTGACAGAGATCACAAGTAGGCAGAGAGGCAGGCAGAGAGAGAGAGAGGAGGAAGCAGGCTCCCCGCTGAGCAGAGAGCCCAATGCTGGGCTCGATCCTAGGACCCTGGGATCATGACCTGAGCCGAAGGCAGAGGCTTTAACCCACTGAGCCACCCAGGCGCCCCACCCACTGCATTTCTTTCTGCAGCAAGCTAAAGCACGGGATTCTCTCTGAAGGTGACACAATGAAGTTAATCTGAACCTTCAATGTGTATAAGTGTATTAATATGCTTCTATAATAGAAACCGAAATATAGGTACAATTCATGGTTATACTATGTTCAGCCTAGAATTAAGACGGCCAAAACAGCACCTCCAGGAAAGAGCAATTGTTGCTGATATTCAGGAAGGAGTAATTTAGAAAATACTAGAATACCATAAGAGAGCAAAGAAGATTTTGTATTTTAATTTTGGTATTTTCAACTGTACTGTTACCTTATTATCTTAATGGTCAGTTAAGGGAATGAAGAAGAAAAATGCAAATAAAGGTGCTTCAGCGAGATCCCAAATTGGGTTTTTTTTTTCCTTTTATTGATGCCTGCAGGTGTCTTCAAAAACATTACCCAGCCAACCTACCTACTGCCAGCGTGGTTATTTGCTTCTACAATGAGGAATTTAACGCCTTGTTTCGGACCATGTCCAGTGTCATAAACCTCACTCCACAGTACCTCCTTGAAGAAATCGTTTTGGTAGATGACATGAGCGACTTTGGTAAGACAGAATGCCATCTTCCTATGTCGTGGGCTCTGAAGCAGTGCGGTCTCTGATGGCCGGTGTGTGACTTTACCTTTTCTAGACATTTTCCACTTGGCGGGTGTCAAGGCAGAAGCTGTGGGCACACCGGTGGGGATGGAAGTGCTGGTCCCTGTCCTGTGGTGTGGGGCTCATGGGTGGTGAGCGCTTCCATGAGGTGACTAAATGTAGGGGCAACATAAGACCAACCTGGTCTTCAGGGATCACGGAGGACATTCAGGAAGAAGCGACAGCTCCGCTGAGGTCTGAGGTGCCCAGCTGGAGAGGAGGGGAAGAGTGTTCTAGGCAGAGGCCATAGCACCGTAAAGGCCCAGAGGCCAGAGGTAATGTGGTGAGTTGGGAATAGTTCTGTACTTCATGTAGTGTGTGTGTGAGTGTGTGTGTGTGTGTGTGTGTGTGTGTGTGTGTGTGTGTGTAGCATTGGAGGAGGGGGGTGGACATAAAACCAGAGCTCTAACAAGACCACACGGCTTGTGAAGGGCACTGTTGGAATTTTCTGTGAAGTGGAGTGCTGTGACGGGCTTAATGCAGGGGAGTGACATGACCCAAGTCCTCCTCGGGAAATAAAATTTTTTTTAAAGATTTTATTTATTTATTTGACAGAGAGATCACAAGTAGGCAGAGAGGCAGGCAGAGAGAGCGGGGGGAAGCAGGCACCCCGCTGAGCAGAGAGCCCGACACGGGACTTGATCCCAGGATCCTGAGATCATGACCTGAGCCGAAGGCAGAGGCTTAACCCACTGAGCCACCCAGGCGCCCCACAAAGAATTCTTTTTTTAAAAAGTTTTTTTAATACTCCATAGTGTATATGGACCACATCTTCCTTATCCATTCATCATTGAAGGGCATCTTGGTTCTTTCCACAGTTTGGCGACCGTGGCCATTGCTGCTATAAACATTGGGGTACAGATGGCCCTTCTTTTCACTACATCTGTATCTTTAGGGTAAATACCCAGTAGTGCAATGGCAGGGTCATAGGGAAGCTCTATTTTTAATTTCTTGAGGAATCTCCACACTGTTCTCCAAAGTGGCTGCACCAACTTGCATTCCCACCAACAGTGTGAGAGGGTTCCCCTTTCTCCACATCCCCTCCAACACACATTGTTTCCTGTCTTGCTAATTTTGGCCATTCTAACTGGTGTAAGGTGATATCTCAGTGTGGTTTTGATTTGAATCTCCCTGATGGCTAGTGATGATGGACATTTTTTCATGTGTCTGATAGCCATCTGTATGTCTTCACTGGAGAAGTGTCTGTTCATGTCTTCTGCCCATTTTTTGATATGATTGTCTGTTTTGTGTGTGTTGAGTTTGAGGAGTTCTTTATAGATCCTGCATATCAACCTTTTGTCTGTACTGTCATTTGCAAATGAGTATGATGCCTCCATCAGAAAGGATGAATACCCAACTTTTGTAGCAACATGGACGGGACTGGAAGAGATTATGCTGAGTGAAATAAGTCAAGCAGAGAGAGTCAATTATCATATGGTTTCACTTATTTGTGGAGCATAACAAATAGCATGGAGGACAAGGGGAGTTAGAGAGGAGAAGGGAGTTGAGGGAAATTGGAAGGGGAGGTGAACCATGAGAGACTATGGACTCTGAAAAACATCTGAGGGTTTTGAAGGGGCGGGGGTGGGAGGTTGGGGGAACCAGGTGGTGGGTATTAGAGAGGGCACGGATTGCATGGAGCACTGGGTGTGGTGCAAAAACAATGAATACTGGGGCACCTGGGTGGCTCAGTGGGTTAAGCCGCTGCCTTCGGCTCAGGTCATGATCTCAGAGTCCTGGGATCGAGCCCCGCATCGGGCTCTCTGCTCTCTAGGGGAGCCTGCTTCCTCTTCTCTCTCTGTCTGCCTCTCTGCCTGCCTGTGATCTCTCTGTCAAATAAATGAATAAAATCTTTAAAAAAAAAACAATGAATACTGTTACGCTGAAAATAAATTTAAAAAATTAAATAAAAAAATAAAAAAACAATAAATAAATAAAAATATTTTACTGGTAAAAAAAAAAGTTTTTTAAAAATATTTATTTATTTGAGAGAGAGAGAAGAGGGGAGGGGCCAGGGAGAGGAAGAGAGAAACGCAAGCAGACTCCACCCTGAGCCCGAATAGGGCCTGATCCCATGACCCTAAACCAAGATGAGGCCTGAGCCGAAACCAAGACTCAGAAGCTCAACCTCCTGCAGCAGCCGGCCGGCCCTCCTGAGAGAATTCTCGTCGCACCCCCGGAAGCCCAGTGCATGATCCTCCCTGCCCGCTGGCTGGAAGGAGTTGTGATACTAGCACAAGATCTGATTGAAGGCACTTGGCCTTTGAAATGAGTCATCTGTTTTATAACCGAATTATAAACCTGAGGCAAGCCAAGAGGACCCAGATGAATGAAAACTTCTTGGAGTCTGCAGATGCCTGTGGGGTCCATTCCCCACAGAAGCAATATGTCAGTACAGGAGAGATATCCTGCCTGAAAGTTAACCTAATCCGCTGTGAATCTGACCCATGGCGGGCTGGGAAAGGAAGAGGAGGGACAGAAGGAAGGTGAATCGGCAGGGGTAGAAAAGAGGCCGTCCCGGGAGATTCACCAGTGGGGAAGTGACTCTAGGTGTGTCAGATGGAAGGTGGAAAAAACTGCTCAAGCTAATGTCGGCCGCATGTAGGAATTTCACTCGGTGGCCAGGCACTACCGTTTATGACATTATTTCTCCGGGAGCCATTGTTTGTTTCTACTGTTGTGCGCAGGAGGTGAGATGCAGAGACGGTCAGATTCCTAACCTGATCAGTTGCACTGAGACCCACATCTGGACGCATGCTGGGCGGGGGATGGGGTGGGAGGGGAACTTCTGCGAGACTGTGGAGTTCTGACCGCTCACCTAGAAGGACAAGGGTCCTGCTGTGGACATACAGTTCCAGGATGGCCATGGGACAGCTCCCCAAGCCTTTCAGAACGATGCCATGATGGGACACCTGGGTGGCTCAGTCGGTTAAGCATCTCCCTTCGGCTCTGGTCATGATCCCAGGGTCCTGGGATCGAGTCCCTCGTTGGGCTCCCTGTTCAGTAGGAAGCCTGCTTCTCCTCCCCCTGCCTGCTGCTCCCTGTTTGTGCTTTTTCTCTCTGTCAAATAAATAAATAAAATCTTTAAAAAGAAAAAAAAAAAAAAAAGGACCACGCCATGAGTTCAGAGGCGCACCCAGTGACCGCTCGGAAACTTCGGCCCCAGGGGAATCACCACCGGTGCCCAGCATCTGGCTGCTGCTGGACCAGATGTGCCGACTTCTCCTCCTCCCTCCGGGCTCGCCTAGGATGTGGTTTCACCTGCTGCACCAAGGAGGCTACTGTCTGACCCATTCAGATGCTCAAACACACCCAAGAAACCCTAACCCTTACCCCCCCACCCCCACCCCCACTCACTCTGCTGCTGTGGGTGGTCCTCCCCGGGGACGGAGCTGAGACACTTTGCACAGCTGAAAGCGGGAAAGTCGGGTTGCTCGGGAGCGTCACAGCTCAGGCTTTTTTGATTAAAATTTCAACAGTGGTTTATCAAAATAGAGGTATTTCATTAGAAACACAGAAGGATGTGTGCAGAGTATCTCAATGCCGAATATCTTTCTCTTCCTCATGTAGGGTGAAGTGTTTTTTTTTTTTTTTTTTTAAAGATTTCATTTATTTATCAGAGAGAGGGAGAGAGAGAAAGAGGAAGCATGAGAAGGGAGAAGGTCAGAGTGAGAAGCAGACGCCACATGAAGATGGGACCCCGATGCGGGACTCGATCCCGGGACTCCAGGATCATGACCTGAGCCAAAGGCAGTCACTTAACCCACTGAGCCACCCAGGCACCCAGGGTGAAGTTTTTAAAATTAGAACTTCTGTGGAAGAACATGGCTTTTAGGAATTAGTCGAAATTGTGATAAGTTGTTTTATTCTCTGTAGTTGTAGTTTATACATTGTCAAGAGTTGAGTTTTGTTTTGTTTCATTTGTTTTTCCCAGATGATTTGAAAGAGAAACTAGACCATCACCTGGAAATTTTTCGGGGAAAGATTAAATTCATAAGAAACAAGCAGAGAGAGGGGCTGATCCGATCGAGGCTGATGGGAGCTGCTCGTGCTTCAGGTATGAGCCTTTCATTCATTCGGGACCTGACCCGTTTTCTGCGTGCCGGAGCCCTTCCTGCCCGAACAGGACCTCGTGGGCCCCTGCAAGTCTCCACTGGCATGAACAGAAGACCGGAAGTGCCCTTCAGCCAGAGGAATCTTGGACTCTGAAAGTACCCATTCTGCTCCAAAATGTCAATTCGTTATTTCGGAAGGCAGGTATATTTTTTGCAGGGGCCATAATGTCAGCCCCCGTCACTGGATGGGTTCCCCCAGATACAGACTGAGATGGAGCTGCCCAGGCAGCCAGCAGAGCAACGCTGCTTGGGGACAGCGGGGGCCATGCTGCAGCGGCCCGTCCCGTGGGAAACCCCGAGGCTAAGTGCTCCGGTGGGCTGTGCGGCTCTCCAAAGCTCAGGTGGGCTAGTGGGGAGCTCCAGAGCACAGATCGCCCAGGAGAGGGGTCCAGCTCAGGCTTTCCACCCCAACACACATGCACACACACACACACACACTCAGAGTGTGCTTGTCATTAGCTGCGAGTTCCCGGGGAGGCTGGGGACGTTGGTGTGACTGCTGCAGCAGATCGCAAAGCCTGGGAAACTGTCAGGCCGGGTCCCCTGAAGGGAGTCTGAGCTGAGAGGCAGTGGCATCACTCCCGTCCCTGTCTCTGTGGTCACATGGCCTCCTCCCTGTGTCCACGTCTCCCTTGGGTCAAGGGCCCCCCGATACTCCAGCAGGACCTCACCCTTATGAATTACATCTGCAACAACCCTATTTCCAAATACAGTCACCTTCTCAGGTACTGGGGGTTAGGACTTGAATATATCTTTTGGGGGGGACACAAATCAACACGTAAAACTACCAAAGAGTTTTGGGTGTTTTTGTTTTGTTTTTTTTGTTTGTTTTTTTTAAAAGATTTTATTTATTTATTTGACAGAGAGAGAGACAGAGAGAGGTCACAAGTAAGCAGAGAGGCAGGCAGAGAGAGAGGGGGAAGCAGGCTCCCTGCTGAGCAGAGAGCCCGATGTGGGGCTCCATCCCAGGACCCTGAGATCATGACCTGAGCTGAAGGTAGAGGCTTAACCCACTGAGCCACCCAGGCGCCCCTGTTTTGTTTTTTAAAGAGAAAGTCTTATTCATTTTTTATTTTGAAAAATGTCAAAGCCACAGAACGCTTACATAAACCTTCCCCTAGATTTACAGGATGCTGATATCTGTCAATACACACACTAGCTCTCCTCTGCCATCCCTCCCCCTACACACGCAACACACACACACACACACACACACACATTGCCTCTATGTCTAAAAGTAAGATCAGCTTATACTTTTCTTTTTTTTTTTAACTGTTTTCCTATACTTTGCTTTACAAGACTTTTAGAATGAATTGTATGGTGTTCCTCCGCCCCCGTCCTTTTCTTTTTGCTGAATATCTAGTAAAACAGATTATCTGTGTTTGGAAAATTACATAAAATTGTCCTATAACCTATCAAGGCACTGGTATCTTTTCTGGTTTCCTCTCTAATCCAGGTATTTTTTGAGGAGTGGGTTTTAAAGTTTTCAAACATCAGTAATTGCTCATCACTAGCTTAATTCCTATTGGAATTTGTGGACTGTTCTGTGGAGACTTTTTTGTCTTCGAGCTGGGTCAATTTTTCAAGACTTCTATGTGTTTTTAAAAAGAATACATTGTATCTTTTTGGTTGTAGGTTCCATATATGTCTAATTTTGTTTTTCAAATATTCTGTATTCTCATCCATCTAATTTGACTCGGCCCATCCATATCCAGTGGATTACGCTACAATCTTCAACTATGATTCTCGATCTGTCCATCCTCTTCTGGCAGTTTCGTCGGGCTTGCTATGTGCCCATCTGTCCATATTGGCCCGCCCCACCCGGGGACGAGGACGTGCTCCCAGCTTCGAAGCTGTTGGGTCCTGTGGGGTGGGCAGCAGCTCGTGAGCCCTCATTAATGTATTCACATGTTCACTCCTCCAGTCAAGGGTTTATCCAGCACCTACTATGGGCTATCTGGGCACATTTATTCTTTTTTCTTCATTTGTATCAACTCTATTGAGATACGCCTCACTTAAATTCTACCCTCCTGAACAGGGAGATGGGTTGTCATGTGACGTTAACACGTGTGCACGTGTGTAGACCGGTCTCTCCTGGAGGAAGTAGCATTTGCCCTATCGCCAAGTGACTCTGCGGTGAGGGCCTGCAGTTCTGTCCCCAGCTGTCACTCACACTTTGTCACTTACTCATCCCCCCCTCGCTCTACCCCGGATGACCTTCTTGCCGCTCCTCAGACACACCGAGCGCACTCCTATCTCAGAGCCTCGGCGCATCATGTCTCCCCCCTGGAATTTTCTCCGTGTGTCTTCATGACCTGCCGCATCACTTTGCTCAGTTCTCTGTTCCAATGCTTCTTGATCAGAGAGGCCTTTCCAAGCCACCCGGTGTGAGATAGCAGACCCCTGCCTCTTTCCATCATCCTTACTCTGAGAGCTTTCTCTTCCTGATGTTTGTTGCCTCTGCCATCTGTCTGGGTTGGCAGTGCTGCCCACAGGATGACAGAAGTTGCCCATAAACCTCAGGAGCTGAGATGGAGCGCTGTGAACTCCGGGTTGTGGCCCCGGGAACGAAGGGAAATGACTGGGATGGGGGAGAGCAGTCCACTGGGAGAATCAGAAGGCGGGCTTTTCGCAAACAAGAAGGAGAAAGGAGAAAGCCATCATCAGATGGTGTGAACCTAAAGGGAAGGAGGTATTCCGCCGGCTGCACCCCCACCCCCCGGCTGCAGGGGAGCAGAGCCGGTCTGGTTTGGAAGCAGCCTTGGGTAAGTAGGAAATGCCAGTGTTGCCCTGGACCCAAGGATTCATGCTGCCTGGGGGGAAGGAGGAGCTTCCTATCAGCAAGGTAGATGGGGGCCAACAGCCTCTTCTAGGGAGGGTCAGGGTTTACTTTTTTTTTTTTTTAAGATTTTATTTATTTATTTGACAGAGAGAGACACAGTGAGAGAGGGAACACAAGCAGGGGGTGTGGGAGAGGGAGAAGCAGGCTTCCCACCAAGCAGGGAGCCCGATGCGGGGCTTGATCCTAAGACCCCGGGATCATGACCTGAGCTGAAGGTAGATGCTTAACGACTGAGCCATGCAGGCGCCCTGGGTCAGGGCTTACATAAGGTAAGAAAGCTGTTAAGAGAATTTCGTGGAAAAAAATTAGTATAGAGAAAGTCACTTTACATGAGGACCTTTGGAAAGGGTAAGAGGGTCATCCACTGTGGAAGGAAGGTGTTGGGGGAGCAAAGGCAGCACGGCCTTGACGGGTGAGGACGCAGGAGAGTATCTTGCACGGAACCGGTTTGGACAGTCAGCGGGTAGCCAGGAAGGCGGAGATGAGCTGTGGGTTTCCGCTGATACCCTACAGCAGAGGGTTCAAACCTAGCGGGCGTGTTGCCTCGTGTTCAACAGAAGGAGGACCTGTGTCGTCTAGGATGGTAGACGGAACAGTGCCCTCCCCAGGAGGTTTCCTAATCCCCAGAACCTGCTAATGGGCCTTATGTGGCCCACATGATTAAAAGGAAAGCCCTGAAGAGTTCTGTTATTTGATCGGGCTAAACTATTCTTCCATTCCGCTGCTGGGTCACATTGAGGTTATTTCTACTTGGGGCTCTTACCAATGCACAAATCCTTGGGTCCCTGTCTCTGGGCAGATAGGCGCGGCATGGCCATGGAGCGTATGTCTGGAAGTGAAATTGCTCGGGTCCGGAGTGCGCGGATGCACTGATGTACGAGGTGATGGCAGACTAGTGATAGTCAGAAAGAGAATATTCCAGTAACCCCGAAGGGTCTGTACCATACCAACTGTACGGATGAACACATGTCATTGTGAGGGAGCCAAAGAAGCTAAATGCAAAAGAATAAAGTTGGAAAATCAGCAGGACTAAGCTATAATATTGTTATGTATGCATGATTAGATGAAAAACTAAAAAACAACAACAACCAGGAAGTTATTGCCATAAACCTTTGGTTCTAGCAGAGTGTCGAATGGGTGGTGGTAGGAGTCGGGGAGCATAAAATCCTAGGGTGCTAACCAGGTGCTACGTTTTGATTACATGGTACTTACATGTGTGTTTACTTTCCAATACATCATTGAGCTCTACATTTATCTTTTTTTTTAAAGATTTGATTTATTTATGTATTTGACAGAGAGAGAGAGCGATCACAAGGAGGCAGAGAGGCAGGCCGAGAGAGAGGAGGAAGCAGGCTCCCCCCTGAGCAGAGCCCAATGCAGGGCTCCATCCCAGGACCCTGAGATCATGACCTGAGCCAAAGGCAGAGGCTTAACCCACTGAGCCCCTAGGTGCCCCCATTTGTTGACTTTTAAAATCGGCCCCACCCCGAGAGAGGGAGGAAGTGCCCCTGGATTGCAGGTGGCCAGCAAGGCTCTCCACAGGGAAGGTGGAGTGAGCAGTCCTTGGTACATCCCACAGGCTTTCTGGGAGGAAGGCAGGGAAGGGTCCTTATCAGGCGATTTGAGTTCATGCCCCTCACTCTAGGCCTGTGGAGAAGTTGGCTTAATCTGGCAAGATGCCAATCTGGGATTAGATGGGATCCAGGTGAATTCTGTCTAACAGGCTATCTCTGTGAACATGAGAGAGCATTCTCCTTCCTCTAACCGAGAACAACGGATGCAGAAAAAACGCTCCATTTCCTGGCAGTGAACTTGAGGTTCCCACGGAATCTTCCTGCAAGCATAGGACTCCGCCAAGAGGACTTCCATGCCGTGTTGTTCTGTTATGATGTGTAAATTACCCCCGTAAAACGCTTTGATGAGTGTAAAACCAGTAGACTTTGTTGGACGGAGGTCCAGGGTAGCTTGTGCCCTTAGGCTTCACGGTGTAAATTAGAATCAGGAAAAGCTTGACATTGCATCTGGAACAATTTTAAATTCTTTTGCAACTTAAGATGCTGCGCTTATGGTCTTCCTGGGTCATTAAAATTGTCAAAAGTTGAAGTATTAAAATCTTTAAATGCCAAGGGTACATACACTGCATACGATAAACAAGACAGAGGTCAGAATGGAAAGAAGGGCCTTTCTGTCGTTGTTCCCGTGGTGGTGTAGTTATTTGGGAGATAGTGAGTTATTTGGGAAGATGTCTAATCTTCATCTCATACCATAATCCAAATAAAGTCCAGCTTTAGCATTCATTTTAGCTTTTATTTTATTTTTTTAAAAGATTTTATTTATTTTATTTGACAGACAGAGATTACAAGTAGGCAGAGAGGCAGGCAGAGAGAGAGAGGAGGAAGCAGGCTCCCCGCTGAACAGAGAGTCCGATGTGGGGCTCGATCCCAGGATCCTGGGATCATGACCTGAGCTGAAGGCAGAGGCTTTAACCCACTGAGCCACCCAGGTGCCCCTCATTTTAGCTTTTAAAACTAAATCATTAAATTAATAAAAGAATTTTAAAATTACAGAAAGAAAACTGAGATCAATACTCACCTGTTCAATGAATAACAAAATTTCAAAGCTTTAAACCTGAGGGAAAGGACAGAGCTGACTACCAAAACAGTAAACCTGTTGTGAACAAAAAAAAATGATAAAATTAAATAACAATAGACTAGGGGAATTAGTACAACGTCCGTGGAAAAAATTAATATTCTCAGTATGTAAAGTGTGTCTACAAAGCCATTAGAAAAAAAAAAGAAGCCCCAGCGTTCCAACACCTGAGTGGGCATAGGATATAAACGTTTTATTTACAAATGGCTAATGGCCTAAAAATAGTTCAACCTCACTAGTTATACTTTTAAAAAGATGTTTTGTTTTTTTAAAGTGAGCTACAGTTGGCATCCAACATTGTATTCATGTCCGGTATACGACATAATGATGTGATACGTGTATGTATTTTGGAACGATGGCCACATTAACCCTAGTTAGCATTCCTTACCTCCCATAGTTACTTTTTTTTTCTTGTGATGTGAGAACTTTTAAGATTTGTTCTCTTCGCAATCTTCAAATATACAATGCAGAATTGTTAACTATAGTCACCGAGTTGTACATTACATCCCAGAACTTATTCATCTTATAACATCTGAACCTGTTGACCACCTTCCCCGACCTCACCCACCCCCGCACTCTGGCAACCATCAGTCTGTTCTCTGACCCTCAGAGTTCAGGGTCTTTCATAGATTCCACATATAAGTAAGATCATATGGTATTCCTCTTTCTCTGACTTACTTCACTTAGCTTAATGCCTTCACAGTCCATCCATGTCACAAGTGGCAGGATTTCCTTCTTTTTTCCAGCTGATGCAATAATAATACCCAGTCGTGTACATCCCTTCATCTGTCGGTGGACACTCAGGGCTGTTTCTACATCTCGGCTATTGTAAATAACGCTGCAGTGAATGGAGTCCAGGTGACTCTTCAGGATCGCAGTTTCATTTCCTTCTGTATACCCACAAGTGCAATTGCTCGATTAATTCCATTTTATCATTTTTTGAGGAAAGTCCATAGTATTTTCTGTAGTGGGCTGCGCCAGTTTACATCCCCACAAACAGCACAAGGGTTGTTTTCTCCATATCCTCGCCAGCACTTCTTAGTTCTTGTCCTTTTAACAATAGATATTCTACCGGGTGTGAAGTAGTATCGTAACTGTGGTTTTGATTCACGGTCCCCTGATGATGAGTGATGTTGAGCCCGTTTTCATGTATCCCCCCCTAGCTGGGGGGGAGGGGCGGAGGGACAATGAGCCGTTTTGCAGGCAGTCGCCCAAGTTTGGGTTGTAACAGGGGACTGGAAATCCTCATGGCTGAACTGAGACAGTGTTTCCAACTTAAAGGAACTGTGAGACTTTCAATGAACCAAAGAGTAACCTGGGAAGTCTTGCACCAGCTCAGGTTTGTAACCAAGGGCAGGGAAAGGACCAGTCCTCCCTGTGGATTAAAAGGAACAGAATAGGGGTGCCTGGGTGGCTCAGTGTGTTAAGCCTCTGCCTTCAGCTCAGGTCATGATCTCAGGGTCCTGAGATTGAGTCCCACATTGGGCTCCCTGCTCAGTGGGGAGCCTGCTCCCCCCGCCTCTGCCTGCCTCTCTGCCTGCTTGTGATCTCTCTCTCTCTCTCTTTTTCTGTAAAATAAATAAATAAAATCTTAAAAAAAAAAAAAAAGGAACAGAATACAGTGGCTCTTCCGAAGACTCCTGCTTATTCAAGGAGTCAGTAGAATACATATGAGCATGTAGTGCTATTTTGGGTGTGTCGGTAAGAAACTGGTGAGCTGAGGGGTGCCCAGATGGCTCAGTTGTTAAGCATCTGCCTTCAGCTCAGGTCAGGATCCCAGAGACCTGGGATCGAGCCCAGCATTGGGCTCCCTGTTTGGCAGGAAACCTGTTCTCCCTCTCCTGCTTCTCCTGCTTGTGTTCCCTCTTTTGCCGTCTCTCTCTGTGTCAAATAAATAAATAAAATCTTTAAAAAAAGAAAGAAAAGAAAAGAAACCAGTGGGCTGAGGGATCAAGTTTCTGTCACTTTTAATGATTTAAAATATCAGGGCACCTGGGTGGCTCAGTGGGTTAAAGCCTCTACCTTCAGCTCAGGTCATGATCTCAGGGTCCTGGGATTGAGCCCCACCTCGGGCTCTCTGCTGGGCGGGAAGCCTGCTTCCCTCTCTCTCTCTGCCTGCCTCTCTGCCTACTTGTGATCTCTGTCTGTCAAATAAATAAATAAAATCTTTTTTAAAAAATGATTTAAAATACCAAGTGAATCGCACATAAGAATATTTGTAATTGAGTTAAAAAGTAGAGGATGTACTCTTTCTTTCCTAAGGATGTTTGTGGATTTATTGAGATAATTCACCTGTAATTCACCCATTAATGTATGCAATGCAGTGTTTTTCACTATATTCACGGGGTTATGGAACCATCACCATGACCTAGTTTTAGAACTTTTTTTGCACTACAAAGAAACTGAATTGCCATCGCCTCTCCTCCCATTCCTCTTCCCCTCCACCAAATCCTCCAAAACCATTAATCTACCTTCTACACATTAATTTTTTTTTACCTACTCTAGGCACTTCATTTAATGGAATTATATCCTATATGGTCTCTTGTGACTGGTTCCTTTCATTTAGCGTGATGTTTCCATGTCATAGCATGGGTCAGTATTTCATTCCCTCTTGTTGCCAAATAATGTCCCATTATGTGGATGTTTCCCATTTTGTTTATCCATTCATCCATTCATGGGCACTTGAGTTACGCCTCTTTTACTCTTAGGAAGAATATTGCTATGAGCATTCACATACAAGACTTTGTATAAACCTAAGTTTTCTTTCTTTGGGGTATTTGTGTACCCATTATGTAGAATGTTGGGCTGTATGGCAAATGTATGCTTAGCTTCTGAAGAACTACTACATAATGTTTGGAAGAGACTGCAACATTTTACATTGCTGTCAGCAATGGACAAGGGTTCCAATTCCTCCGCAATTTCATTAACATCTGTGATTGGCTGCCTTTCTGATTATAGCTGTCCTAGTGGATATGAAATATTATCTCACTATGATTTTGTTAGCATTTTCCTAATGATTAAAGATGTTGAGCACCTTTTCATATGCTTCTTAGCCATTTGTATATCTTCTTTGGGGAAACGTCTTTTCAAAGCCTTTGCCCATTTTTTTTTTTTTTTAAGTAATCCCCACTCCTACCATGGAGCCCAACACGGGGCTTGAACTCACAACCCTGATCAGATAAAGAGTAGGATGTTTCACTGACTGAGCCACCCAGATGCCCCTCCTTTGCCCATTTTTTAAGTTAGATTATCTTTTTTTATTATTATCGAGTTGTAAGAGTTCCTTACATATTCTGGATGCAAGTCCTTTATCAAATGTGTGATTTTCAAATAATTTCTCCCATTTTGTGGATTTTTTTCAACTTTATGGTGTCTGCTTAAAAACAAAAAGTTTTTAATTTTTGTGAAGTCCTATTTATTTTTCCTTTTGTCACTTGTATTTTTGGTGTCACATCTAAGAAATCATCTAACCTGAGGTCAGCATATGCTTCTGTTTTCTTCTAAGAGTTTTATAGTTTTAGTTCTGACATTTTAAGTCTGTGATTCATTTGACTTAGTTTTTGTGTTTGCCATGAGGGGGCCCAACTTCATTCTTTTTCTTTTTCTTTTCTTCTCTTCTCTTCTCTTCTCTTCTCTTCTCTTCTCTTCTCTCCTCTTTTCTCTTAAGCAGGCTCCATGCCCAGTGTGGAGCCCAGCACAGGGCTTGAACTCATGACCCTGAGATCAAGACCTGAGATGAAATCAAAAGTCAGACGCTTAACCAACTGAGCCACCCAGGCACCCCTCTTTTTCATGTGGATACCCAGATGTGTTGGGACCATTCACTGAAGAGATTAATTCTTTCCCCCACTGAACTGGCTCGGCAGCCTTGTCAAATGTCAACTAACCACAAATGTTTGGTTTATTTCTATACTCTCAATTCTATCCCTTTGATCTCTTCCTTATCCCTATGCCAGTGTCATACTGTTTTATTATTACAGCTTTGTAGTAAGTTTTAAAATCCAGAAGTCCTTCAACTTTGTTCTTTTTCAAGATCATTTTAGCTAATGTGGGTTCTTTGCCTTTCCATATGAAATTTAGGATCAGTTTCTTCAAAAGAACCAGGTGCAATTTTGATAAGAATTATACTAAATCTATAGATCACTTTGGAGATTAGACAACATTAAGTCTTCTGATCAACCGTGGAATGTTTCTCATACCTTCCTATGATTTTATCCAAACTCTGTACCTGAATTTTGAGGTCCCTTCCAATTTGAGCCCATTAAGGTACTTTAACAACATGTATTCTTTTTTTTTTTTTTAAAGATTTTATTTATTTGTTTGAGAGAGAGACAGTGAGAGAGAGCATGAGTGAGGAGAAGGTCAGAGAGAGAAGCAGACTCCCTGCGGAGCCGGGAGCCCGATGCGGGACTCGATCCCGGAACTCCAGGATCATGGCCTGAGCTGAAGGCAGTCATCCAACCAACTGAGCCACCCAGGCGTCCCAACAACATGTATTCTTCATTTTGGCCATGCCGATTTCCCCCATGTTCACTAAGCAGACGTTCATTAAACTTGAACTCAAGAGCAAAAATACTTAGCATAATTATTTTTAATTAAAGCCCAACTCAGTTACACCTGCTTCTTCAGAATCTTCCCCAAACCATTCTCTCACCCACAATTCACCAGCTTCTTCTGAACATCGATGGCACATCATGGTACATGACATGGTACCAAATAAAGTTATGTGTTTCCAGTCCCCACTCACCCCCAGTGAATCTGGAAGCACTTGAAAAGCCAAACACAGTGAACGCTTAACAAATACTCCTTGCACTGAACTTGGATTTGGGCTGTCAGCTGTCTTAGCCAAATGCACTAACATTAACCTGTTCTTGCCTCCTTAGGGGATGTGCTCGTGTTCCTGGATAGCCATTGTGAGGTGAATCGTGTGTGGCTGCAGCCCTTGCTGCATGCCATTGCCAAGGACCCCAGAATGGTGGTGTGTCCTCTGATAGATCCCATCGACCACGAAACCCTAGAGTACAGGCCCTCTCCGGCGGTAAGGGGTGCTTTCAACTGGCATCTAGAATTTAAATGGGATAACGTTTTCTCTTATGAGACGGATGGACCAGAAGGATCCACTAGACCCATCCGGTAGGACATTTCTTCAGGTTATGGGAATATGTATTGGGACCTAGGGAAAAAATAGATTTCAGAGATGGTTCTTTCAATTTCTTGGGCTTAATGAGAACTCTTTTGTTGTTTATCTTGTTTCTAAAAGTCTATAATAATATAATTTGGTAGGTTTTTAGTTTCTTTGATTGGAAATGAGAATCTCAGTCCAGTTAAGAACACTGCCATGGACAGTGTCCCTCTGGTTTCAGGTGTCCGTCTTTAGAATGTGGACTTGGTTCTCAGGAGGAAATTGCATGTGGTCAAGGAACAAAATTCTAGTACTGTGGATAGCCCAGAAAAGGTAGAAATCTCGGCTAAATTCATATATAAAACATTTATCTAAGTGCTTTCATCTATAATTTTATAGATATGAATACAATTTTCCTATTATTATTTCCTATTATTATTATTCCTATTATTTCAATTATTAGTCTTGGAAAATGTATTTCTAAATGAGAACAATTTGATGTTGTGACTTTTAACTTCATCTGTGAGGCTATTTCCGAAGAGACTTCCTCCAGCCTCCCCCCCCTCCAACATTTACTGATAACTGATGCCCGGCTCCACCTGTTCCTCTACTACCAACCTCTGTGTTATGCAAATTACGCAAGTAAATTTTCTAACACTGTAGCCTAGCAAGTCCTTGATCTTTGTCTCTATTTTAGTTTAACTAGAGCTCTGGGAACTTGTGCAAGTTACTTAACCTCCCTGCACCTTATTTCCTTATGTGGGAAGTCTAGAGGTTAATCATACTTCACAGTGTTGTTGTGAGAATGACTTAGTATATATCAAAGCTTAGAACAGTATCTGTCCATGATAAGTACTACATCAGTGTTTATCATTGTTAGCTATTATTATTCCTATAGCCATGTCCTGGACCTTTCATCTTCTAAATTACTGGATATCTGTCTCTTGGGCCACGGCCCAAGATGTTCCTAGTTTTTCCCTGCTATGCCCTACTCACACATGCCCACCTACTCACTGGACATCAGCAGGATCTCCAGTTCTTTGATTTCTGTTTCTCCCCCTCATGGTTTCTTTCTTCTCTCTTTTTAAAGATTTTATTTATTTACTTGAGAGAGCGAGCGAGCACAGCAGGGGGAGCAGCAGCAGGAGAGGGAGAAGCGGGCTCCTCGTTGGGCAAGGAGCCCAATGTGGGGTCCATCCCAGGACCCTGAGATCATGACCCGAGCTGAAGGCAGATGATCAACTGAATCGAGCCCCCCAGGCGCCCCAATGATTTCATTCGTCTTCTGTGGCTTTTCTTGCGAGGACCTCCAGCCTGCCGCAGCAACCTTGCGAACCTCCAAGTCTGATCAAGTTCACCTTCTGCTTTCTTTGTTCCTTTAAAAGATGTGAGCCAATGCTTCAATGCATGGATGATCTCCAGTCTCATGCTGGTCTGCCATCTCTTTATGCACTCATTCCCTGCCCAGTCGGTATTCCAAATCTTTATTACTTCCCTTGGTCCCAGTAACTGCCCCTGCCCTGAGCCCCTTACTCCTGGGACACAGCCTGGCCTCCAGATTCAAGGATGAAATAAACATTAAGAACCGGAAGGAGTAACTGGGAGATTATTTAGTACTTTATGCTGGAACCATAGTGGAGTACTACGCAGCCATGAAGCCTGACTACACCTGTGGTCTGCCACTGCCTACTCCAATTCAGTGATTAACCAGCTCCAGGGGACTTAGCATTTGTGATGACTCTCATAGGACATCTCTCCATCTCTCTGCCTGTCCCCATGGTCTAGGCCCTCACTGTCCTGGGTTTGGCCTCTACACTGTAAGGGACAAGCTGGCCTGCAGTCTCCACTCCCTCATGCCAGTTTCTCTGTTGCTACATTAGTTTTCTTAAAACCCTTCTTTGGAGATGTCACCAAATGTCTTTGTTTTTAGAGCAATAGAGCGCTTCATACACCTTCCAGTGTATAACTCATTTTTGCTCTGCTCCAACCACCACTTGTTAGCTGTTCAGGACTGCTGTGTACAGCTGTATGGGCTGTGTACTGCACATCTCCAGGAGGCCCTGTTCACAAAGATTATTGGTGGTTGGCATCCCCGGAGTTGTGCAATAAGGCCGCCCTCTGCTGGGCCAGTCGCCTCTCTCAGCTTCACTATCTTCATCTGTAAAATGATGATAATAAAATGCATACCTCTCGAGATTATCGAAGAGATTAAATGGGCCAATGCTTGTAAAGAACATAACCCAGTGCTGCGGGGTTGGGGTAGGAATAAGGTGGTTGGGTGATGGACACTGGGGGAGGGTATGTGCTATGGTGAGTGCTGTGAAATGTGTAAGCCTGATGATGCACAGACCTGTACCCCTGGGGCAAATAATACATTATATGTTAATAAAAATAATTTTTAAAAAAGAAACATAACCTAAGGGCTGACACGGGGGAGGTGATCAGTATCAATGGTTGCTATTTTACTGTTCCAGACTTCAGAATGAGTGGGGTAGGGAGGGGCAGAGGGAGAGGGAGAGAATCCCGAGCTGATTACAGGGAGCCTTACACAGGGCTCGATCTCATGACCCTGGGATCATGACCTGAGCTGAAATCAAGAGCTAGGTGCTTAACCGAATGAGCCACCCAGGCGTCCCCCAGACTTCAGAATGAAAAAGAGTAAAGATACACTTCATTTAAACAACATTAAATATGTAAAAATAATGATTTACTCAAAAATTTTTTAAAAAGCATCAACATTTGGAGTTCATCTCAAAATGAACTTATTTAATTAAAATGAAGTTACTTTCAGGAAAAGTAGTTGCAGTATTCTATTTACAAAAAAATTGACATAATTTTATAGTATTTCCCTGTATCACATATCAGTTATGCTTTAGGCTCTAAAAATTTCAATAGGAAAACTACTCCTGGTATTTGCTCAGTAGTAACATTTTTGGAATTTGAATACGCTATGAGTATAGATATAGTTACACATGCTTTTGAAAACGATTTGACATTATATTAATATACATTAAAATTAATACATTAATATACATTAAAAATCTTATAAATGTTATTCTACAATGCAATAATTCCGCTTCTTGAAACACTTCCCTAAGGAGTTAATGAGAAGTAAGTACAGAGACATCTATCACAGCGACATTTATATTAGTTAAAAAATAAAAACAACATAAATGTTCATAGTGAAATGGTTAAAAAGTATAATCATACTTTGTAGAATATTACCTAAAGTTTTTTGAAAGCTAATTACTATAAAAGGAAAATTCTCACAATATGCTAAATAAAAAATCAAGCCATAAAAAACTTAGCATGATACCAATCATTTATAGAATATGTATCATACACGATACATGTGTTATAACGTACAGTTCACCTTGAACGACACAGGAGTTAGACACACTGACCACCCCGTGCAGTCAAAACTCTGAATGTAGCTTTTGACGCCCCAATTCCCTAACGACTAAGAGCCTAGTGTTGACTGAAAGCCTTACTGATACCATAGACAGTTGATACCTCATATATTGTATGCTCCGTGCATTATACACTGTATATCCTGGGTATATACTGTATATATCCCTTGAACTCCAGATCAGTACAATCTCCAGGTCTTCCTTCTAATCACCCCCCACCCCATCTGCTCGCTCCCATCTCCTTTGCCGATTCTTCGATTCCTGTCTTCTCTCCAACCTCAGTTCTTGATCCTCTTCTCCGCCTCCCCACTCTCAGGAAGCGCTTCTTGCCTATCTTAAGCTGAGGACTCCCAGAGTTCTGTCTCCAGCCCCGGCTGCTCGCCCAGTGCCAGACTCTTCCCTCCAACTGCCTACTGGCATCTCTACTTGAATGCTGACTCGACACCTCAAACATGTCCCCAGCTGAATCTTTCCACCAAAATCTACCCCCACCCCCTAGCATCCCCATCTCAGTGCACGGCAACTCTACCTTCCAGGTACCCAGGCCAAAATGCTGGGGTTGATCTTCACTCTTCTCTTCCTCCTCCACCCACATCCCACTCATAAGCAAATCTGCTGGTTCCATCTTCAAAATACATCAGGAGTTGGATCACATCTCATTCACCGCTGGACGCTTATCCACAATCCCATCCTCTTCCTCCAAGACCACGGTGACACTGGGGTCCCTCTTTCCACCCTTGCCCCCGTACGAGCTGGGGCCTTGACCTGTTGATTCACTAATTTATCTCAAACACATCATAGGTGTTTAATACCTACTTTTTAAAAAAATGAATGAGTAGATGAACGTGTAATCTTTTTCAAACTACTTACTTTGGTGTTATTGGGCCCTGCTATTGGTGGACCAAAAAAAGATGCTTTGTAACATTGTGTTTTCCCAAAAGTAAATGTAACACACTTAATGTGCTTGGAAAGGGGGATTTGTAAACTCTAATCCCCAATTCAATATTTGTCCCCAGGGGAAACTCACATTCTAAAGATGATGTTCCCTCTCAAGAAGAAGACAACATTTAGAATATGTCACTATACAATTCGTTGAGAGCTAAGTAAAAGTTACTGCAGGGGTGCCTTGGTGGCGGAGTTGGTGAAGTGTGGGACTCTTGGTTTTGCTTAGGCCGTGTTCTCCTAAATATATATTAACAATTTTTGTATCAGTATTGTGCTATTTTCTAGTTTTTATGTTACTGCTAATATTCAGTATAATTTTGGCAAAAAATCCAGAATGACTGAGTCTGTGATTTAATATTTATGTGTCCTTTTTAGGTCGCCTGCAATGGCTGGAGGAATTTTTGCTATAAATAGGCATTATTTTAACGAGATTGGACAGTACGACAGAGACATGAAACTCTCGGGAGCAGAAAATATGGAACTTTCACTAAGGGTAATTCAGACTTGGCTTTTTAAATCATAACCTTTGTTCAGAGAGAGCAAACACTGACTTCAGACTTATGCCCAGTTTTCCTGCCTGCGCATTGAGTACCATTCCCACATCCCGTGAAACAAATGACCTGTGGGACTCCTCACTGAGTATGACAATAGTTAGTAAAATACCAGCTTTTATTACCTTATGTTTTGTTCTTTCTAATATATGGCATATCACATTAATGTTTTTATTTATTTGTGGAAGCTCTTCTTTATTATGCTGATTGTCTTGGTGGTTGTGGTGTAGTGAAAATAACAGCATTAGGCAGTAGGGGACTTGGGTGCCACTAACTCTGTGGGCTATCTCAGGCCTCAGTTTCCCCATCTGCAAATTGAGAAGACTTGGTAGGGGGTGTCTAGGTTGTCTTTCAACCCTTGAATCCCAGGATACTTGCTACAACATGAGTGGAACTTGAAAACATTACAGTGGGTGAAGGAAGTCAGACACAAAAGCCCACATATTTATATGAATAAGTCCTCTCCTAGGAAATGTGCAAACTAAGTAAATTCATAGAAACAGAATGTAGATTAATGGTTGCCAGAAGCTTGAGGAAAGAGAATGAGTGCTGATGGGTGCCAGGGCTATTTCTGGAAGTGGTGAGAATGTTCCAGAATGAGATAGAAGTGCTGGTTGGACAAGCTCGTGAAAATACCCAGAGTCACTGAACCGTACACTGCAAAAGGATAAATTTCTTGTAGACTGTGAATTATATCTCAAATCTAAAAGCAGATTTGACTTTTAAATAGTCCCATGATATTAGATCACTAGCCATTAGGCATCAGAATGGGTCGCAGCTCTGTTGCTAACTTGCTGTAAGATTGTGGAGCAGCCATTAGTTTTTCTAATTCCCTACTTTCTCACCTGGTAAATAGGAACAAATATAAATGCCATTCTCAGAATTTTGTGGAGATTCTTGCATTTTTGGGGTTTTTTAAAATTTTATTTAAATTGCAGGATAGTTAACACAGTGTTGTATTAGTTTCAGTTGTACAATATAGGGATTCAGCAATTCCAGACCTCACCTGGTGCTCATCGGAACAAGTGCCCTCCTTAATTTCCATCACCTGTTTCCCCCATTCCCCCCCCCCCCCCCGTGACCATCAGTATATTCCCTAGAGTTAAGAGTCTGTTTCCTAGTTTTTCTCTCCCTCCCTCCCTCTTTCTCTCTCTCTCTTTTCCTTTAGTCATTTGTTCTGTTTCTTAAATTACAAATTTGTGAAGATTTAGTGAAATAATTGGGGTAGAGAAGAAAGTACGAAGTAGATATGCCGGGAGAGAGTCTAAAGAAAATACAAAGGTGCCATTCAGATGTTTATTTTGTGTTTATCATAGGTAAGTTTTGGTTTTTGACTAAATTCTTTTTAAAAAATTTTTATTTTTTAAATTTCTTTTCAGTGTTCCAGAATTCATTGTTTATGCACCACACCCTGTGCTCCATGCAATCTGTGCCCTCCTTAATACCCACTGCCAGCCTCACTTAACCCCCCCCACCCTTCTCCCCTCCAAAACCCTCAGTTTGTTTCTCAGAGTCCACAGTCTCTCATGGTTCATCTCCCCCTCCGATTTCCCTCAATTCCCTTCTCCTCTCCATCTCCCCATGTCCTCCATGTTATTCCCTATGCTCCACTAATAAGTGAAACCATATGTAATTGACTTTCTCTGCTTGATTTATTTCACTCAGCACAATCTCCTCCAGTCCTGTCCATGTTGATACAAAAGTTGGGTATTCCTCCTTTCTGATGGCTGAGTAATATTCCATTGTATATATGGACCACATCTTCTTTTTAATTTCTTTTCAGTGTTCCAGAATACATTGTTTATGCACCACACCCAGTGCTCCATGCAATACGTGCCCTCCTTAATACCCACCACCAGGCTCACCCAACCTTCCATCCCCTGCCCCTGCAAAACCCTCAGATTATTTTTCAGAGTCCACAGTCTCTCATGGTTCATCTCCCCCTCCAATTTCCCTCAACTTTCTTCTCCTCTCCATCTCCCCATGTCCTCCATGTTATTTCTTATGCTCCAAAATAAGTGAAACCATATGATAATTGACTCTCTCGGCTTGACTTATTTCACTCAGCATAATCTCCTCCAGTCCCGTCCATGTTGCTACAAAAGTTGGGTATTCATCCTTTCTGACAGAGGCATAATACTCCATAGTATATATGGACCACATCTTCCTTATCCATTCGTCGTTGAAGGGCATCTTGGTTCTTTGCACAGTTTGGCGACTGTAGCCATTGCTGCTATGAACGTTGGGGTATAGATGGCCCTTCTTTTCACTACATGTGTATCTTTGGAGTAAATACCCAGTAGTGCAATGGCAGGGTCATAGGGAAGCTCTATTTTTGATTTCTTAAGGAATCTCCACCCTATTTTCCAAAGTGGCTGCACCAACTTGCATTCCCACCAACAGTGGAAGAGGGTTCCCCTTTCTCCACATCCCCTCCAACACATGTTGTTTCCTGCCTTGTTAATTTTGGCCATTCTAACTGGTGTAAGGTGGTATCTCAATGTGGCTTTGATTTGAATCTCCCTGATGGCTAGTGATGATGAACATTTTTCCATGCCATTTGTATGTCTTCTTTGGAGAAGTGTCTGCTCATGTCTTCTGCCCATTTTTTGATGTGATTATCTGTTTTGTGTGTGTTGAGTTTGAGGAGTT